>NW_007259476.1:96607-118347 GCF_000164805.1 Carlito syrichta
TTAAGGTTTCTGGTGGGTGGGAGACGCCCCTCCCACATCTGACTTTGTGTATAAAAGACCCGTTGCAATTCCCAATAACACACATCGCTTGTGCACTAGACTGGAGTCCAGTCTCTTTTTTTCTCTCTCTTCTTCCCCCCAATCGCCGATGCTGTCTCCACCTTTGGAGTACCCTGAACCCAGCTGGATCTGGTCTCTGCCAGTGGAGTACAGTTAAGGGACAGGCATACAAATATGCTTCATTCAGGTTCCTCTGTTGATAACAGGTGTCTCCCCATCTCCAGACAGATGCTTACTACCATTAGTCCCATCCTCCCATAGATTCCCAAAACTGTCAGTCATTTTCTTATAGTAGTGCATTGGATGATCAAGGTCCACTATTTGAGTGAGAATATGTGATACTCAGATCTTTGTTTCTGTGAGAGGTCACATAGTATAATAGACTTTAGCTCCATCCAGGTTGCTGCAAAATTCTTGATTTTTTCTTTTTATGGCTGCATAGTATTCCATCATGTATATGTACCACATTTTTTTAATCCAGTCCTCTTTTGATGGGCAGGGTGATTGGTTCCAGGTTCTTGCTATCGTAAACACTGCTGTGATAAACATTCGTGTGTAAGTATCTTATTTATAGAGTGATCTGAGCTCTTCAGTGTATATTCCCAGTAGGGGGATTGCAGGGTCATATGGGAGGCTGATGTTTAGAGCTTTTAGGAATCATCACATTGCTTTCCACAGAAGTTGCACTAGTTTACACTCCCACCAACAGTGTAGAAGTGTTCCCTTTTCACCACACTCTCTCCAACAACTATTATTTTATGAGTTATTGATAACTGCCATTCTGATTGGAGTTAGGTAGTATCTCAGTGTGGTTATGATTTGCATCTCCCTGATGATTAGTGAGGTTGAACATTTTTTTTGTTTGTTTGTTTTTTTTTTTGAGTTGGAGTCTCACTCTGTTGGCCAGACTGGAGTACAGTGGCCACTGCTGGCCACCGCAGCCTTGACCTACTGAGCTCTTGCGATCCTTCCACCTCAGCCTTCCTAGTAGCCAGAATTACAGGCTCGCACTACAACGACCGGCTGATTTTTTTTTATTATTTATTGTAGAGATGAGGTCTCACTGCCCAGGCAGGTCTCGAACCCACGTGCTCAGACAATCCACTCACCTCAGCCTCCCAAAGGTGCGAGATTACAGGCTGAGCCACCGAGCCTGGCTTGAACATTTCTTCATGTGTCTGTTGGCTGCTCGGATGTCTTCTTTTGTGAAGTGTCTGTTCGTATCTTTTGCCCACTTTATAATTGGGTTGTTTGTTTTTTTCTTTTCAGCATGTTTGAGTTCCTTGTAGATCCAAGATGTAAAGCCTTAGTCAGATCTGGAGTTGGCAAATAGTTTTTCCCAGTCTGTAGGCTGTCTTCCTGCTCTCTTGATGGTTTCTTTGGCTTTGCAGAAACTTGTCAGTTTAATTAGGTCCCACTAGTCTATCTTATCCCTTATGGCCTGTTGGTTTTGTTCCGGAATTGGATGACAGTTCCAATTTGCTGTTCCTCCAGTTCCAATGAGGATATGTTCTTCATTTTATAAAGTTCTTATGGTTTGAGGTTTAACATTTAGGTCCCTTATACATTTGGAGTTAATTTTTGTGTTTTGGGATAGATAAGAGTCCTGTTTCAATCTTCTGCATGTTTTCAGCCTGCTTTCCCAGCACCATTTACTGAATAGGTTCTCTTCTCCCCAGTGGTAGGTGGTGGAGGCTTTGTCGAACATGAGTTGGTTGAGAAATTGAGGTCTTTCCTCTGGAATCTCAATTCTATTCCATTGGTCTATATGCCTATACCTATACCAATACCAAGCTGCTTTGATTATTGTAGCGTTATAGTAAAGTTTGAAGTCTAGTAATGTGATACCATCTGCTTTGTTTTTTTGTTTTGTTTTGTTTTGTTTTTTGCTGAGGATTGTTCTGGCTATTCTTGGTTGTTTGTGTTTCCATATGAATTTCTGTGTTGTTTTTTCTAGGTCTGAGAAAAATGTTGCTGGTAATTTGGCAGGTATTGCATTGAATCTGTAGATTGCCTTAGGTAAGATGGACATCTTCACAATGTTGATTCTTCCAATTCATGAGCATGGGATATTTTTCCACTTGTTTGTGTCATCTTTGATTTCCTTGAGCAGAGTTTTGTAGTTTTCATTGTAAAGGTCTTTCACATCTCTGGTTAGGAAGATGTCAGGGTATTTCATTTTTTTGTGGCTATTGTGAATGGAATTGTACTTCTTATTTGGGTTTCTGTTTGTTTATTTTTGGTGTAAAGAAATGCGATTGATTTTTGCACATTTATTTTATATACTGAGACTTTGCCAAAGGCCTTTATCAGTGTAAGGAGGTTTTTGACAGATTATCTTGGTTTTCAAGGTATACGATCAGGTCATCTGCAAAGAGAGATAATTTGAGTTCCTCTTTTCCTATTTGGATACCCCTGATCGACTTCTCTTCTTTGATTGCTCTAGCCAGGATTTCAAATACTATATTGAAACAGGAGGGGTGAGAGTGGGCATCCTTCTCTTGTTCCAGTTTTCAGGGGAAATGGTTCCAATTTTTGTCCGTTTAGGAGAATGCTGGCTATGGGCTTCTCGTAGATGGCTTTTACTACTTTGAGGTATGTTCCCTGTATGCCTAGATTTTCGAGGGTTTTTATCAAGAAAGGGTGCTGGATTTTATCAAAAACTTTTTCTGCATCTAATGATATAATTATGTGGTTTATGTTTTGACATCTGTTGATGTATTGAATTACATTTATTGTTTTACAAATGTTGAACCAGTCTTGCATCCCAGGGATGAAGCCTAATTGGTCATAATGGATGATTTTTGAGATGTGTTGTTGAATCTGGTTTGCTAGGATCTTGTTGATAATTTTAGCGTCTATGTTCATCAAAGATATTGGACTGCAATTCTCTTTTTTTGTTGGATCTTTACCTGGCTTGGGTATCAATGTGATGTTAGCTTCATAAAATGATTTGGGGAGGGTTCCATCTTTCTCAATTGCCTGAAATAGCTTCAGTGTGATTGGAATCAGTTCCTCCTTAAATTTTTTGTGGAATTCTGCTTGAAAGCCATCTGGTCCAGGGCTTTTTTTTGTAGGTAGTTTTCTTTTTACAATTTCCTTGATTGTTATTGTTCTATTTAGGGTCTCAATTTCTTCTTGTTTCAACTTAGGCAGTTCTGTGATAACAGAAAGCCCTCCATTTCCCTCTGGTTTTCAAGTTTGTTTCCATACAAATGTACATAGTAGTCTCTGATGATCTTTTGTATTTCTTTAGGATCAGATGTGACTTCATATTTGTGTTTCCGATTGTGCTTATTTGGGTTTTTCCTTTTTTTTTTCTTGGTCAGTCTAGCTAGGGGACCATGGATCTTGTTTATCCTTTTGAAGAACCAGCTTCTGGTTTCATTTATTTTTTGTATTGTCTTTTTGTCTTCTTTGTCCTGGATTTGGGCTTTTATTTTGGGATCTGAATTCTTCTGCTAAATTAGGGTTTTTTTTATCTTGCTATTGCAGCTTCCTTAGCTGGCTTTTTAGGCTATTAATTTGTGCTCCTTCCATTTTCTTCATATATGTTTTTAGGGATAGAAATTCCCCTCTTAATACCGTTTTTAAGGCATTCCAGATATTTTGGTAAGATGTTTCTTCATTTTCATTTGTTTCCAGGTATCTTTTGATCTCTGTTTTGATTTCATCTTTTATCCAGGAGTTTTTTAGCATCATGCTGTTTAGTGACCATGTCTTTGTTCGTTTTGCGTGGACCTTGTTTGTGTTTTTGGTTTTTTTTTTGTTTTTTTTTTGAGTCAGAGTCTCACTCGGTTGCCCAGACTGGAGTGCAGTGGCCGCTCCCGGCCACCGCAGCCTCAACCTGCTGGGCTCCGGCGATCCTTCAGCCTCAGCCTTCTGAGTAGCCGGAATTACAGGCGCACGCTACCACGCCCGACTGATTTTTTTATTTATTGTAGAGATGAGGTCTCGCTGCCCAGGCAGGTCTCGAACCCACGGGCTCAGGCAATCCACTCACCTCAGCCTCCCAAAGGCATGGGATTACAGGATGAGCCACCGAGCCCGGCTGACCTTGTTTGTGTTAATGTTTATTTTTATTTTACTGTGGTCTGAGAAGGTGCATGGTCGAATTTCTGTCTTCTTAAATTTGCTTATGCTTGACTTATGGCCAATAATGTGATCAATCTTGGAATACGTCCCATGCGGTGATGAGTAGAATGTGTATTCTCTGGTCTTTGGATGGAGTGTTCTGTAGGTATCAATTAAGTCCATTTGGTCCAGAGTTACAGTGAGGTTCTGGATCTCATTGCTTATTTTTTGTACCGATGATCTGTCGAGGGTTGCGAGTGGAGTATTAAAGTCCCCAGTTATGATGGTGTTAGAGTCAATTTCTTTCTTTAGTTTTCCTAGCAGTTGCTTTATAAAAGTTGGTGCATCTATGTTATGTGCATATATGTTTAGGATAGATATTTCTTGTTGATGGAGTGAACCTTTTATTATTATGTAGTGGCCTTCTGTAAGTTTTTAAATTTTTGATAGCTTAAATGGCATTTTGTCTGAAATTAGTATCACGACTCCTCCTTTATTTTGTGTTCCATTCGCCTGAAATTTGTTTCCCATCCTCTTACTTTGAGTCTGTGCATATCCTTTCTAATGAGATGGGTCTCTTGGAGGCAGTATATTTTTGCCTGGTGATATTTTATCCATTTTGCCATTCTATGTCTTCTCAGTGGTGCATTTAGTCCATCTACACTCAGGCTAATTATTGAAATGTGAGAGTTCATCTCTATCATAGAGTTCTTATAGAGTTGTTCTTCCACTTTGTTTATTGTCTTTCGTTTTGGGGGTTGGTTCATGTGTATTTTATTGTTTTTCCTGTACTTTTGTGAAGAACGCTGCTCTTTTTTTCCCCTTTTCTTCTGTGTTTAGTACTTTCTTAAGTGTTTCATGTAGAGGTGGTTTGGTGGCAGCATAAGTTCTTAGAGATTGGGTATCTGGGAAAGATTTTAATTCTCCTTCGGTGATGAAGCTTAGCTTGGCCATGTAGGTTATTCTTGGTTGAAATTGTTATCTTTTAAAACTTTGAAGATAGGTCTCCAAGCTCTCCTAGCCTGCAGGGTTTCTGTAGATAAATCTGCTGCTATTCTAATTGGTTTTCCATGGTAAGTGATCTGGCCTTTTTCTCTTGCTGCCTTTAGGATTTTTTCTTTTATGCCTACATTGTTTAGGTGAATTATTATGTGTCTAGGAGTTGGTTTTCTCATTTGTTGTCTTGCAAGGGGTTCTCTGGATCTCTTCTGTTTGAGTTTTTGCATCATTTATTAGATAAGGGAAGTTTTCTTGAATGATCTCATGGAAGGTTTGTTCCAATGTGGTCTCTGTCTCTCTTTCTGCATCAGGCAGACAAATTTCTCTTAGGTTAAGCCTCTTGAGGTAATCGCTCATCTCTTGAAGGTTTTTTTCTTTCTTTTTGAGGTTGTTTTCTGTGTTTTTGAGAGTTTGGATTAGTTCCATATTTTTGTCCTCAAGCTCTGAGATTCTTTCTTCTGCTTGGGTAATTTGCTTTCCATGTTTATCAGTTTATAGTTTATTTCATTCACAATATTCTTTATTACTGTTATCTCAGATATCAGCTTCTTTCTAGTTTCTTCTTGAGTCTACTCAATTCTTTTTAATCTCTCCATTATTGTCTTGATGTCTAGAATTGTATTTTGAGACCAGTTGTTCTGTGGGCTCTTCATTGTGTGCATTCCAAAGTCAGTTTTCTCAGTGTCTGCCCTCCCAGGAGTCTGGGAGAGACCCATATCCTTCTTTTGGTTTTTCTTCATTTGTGTAGATTTTTCTCTCTCAGCACTTAGTGAATAAAGTTCCTTGAGATCTAATCTCTAGCCTCTCCCCTCTCTTTCTGTTGCAGGCAGTTAGCTTGTTGCCTGGGAGATCTGTGACACTGGTCTCTATTCAGCATACGCTAGGGGCTTTGTCTCCTGTTTAATGATGTCAGCGTGGGAACTGATGTGGAGGCTCTGATAGGTGGGTGGGTGATGCGATGTAAATATGACTTGAAAATGGCGGAGGTGTTGGTTTTGCTTTCACTTTTAGGGATGCTCCTGTGGGTCTCTAGTTGGGAGCAGCTGCACAGCTGCGCGATGGATCCAGGGTGCCACCAGCAGGCCAGGGTGGAAGAGAGAGTCAGGGTTCCCTTCTCTGGAGCTGGAAGCCTGCGATCAGTACCTTTACACCAGCTTGGGGTTCTGCCTCTTTACAGTCTTGTGGTCATGCACGCTCAGTGCCTCAGTCAGGATTGGCCCAGGGTTCAGATCTCCAAAGCTCCAGGGAGCAGTTGGTGGCTCTGAGTCCCTCCCAGGGCACTTTAGCCAGACATGGGACTGGTATCTCTGAGGGGTGGGTGCTCAGATCCTCCCTGCGTGACTGGCAGCTTGGCACTGGGTGCTGGTCATGATGATGTAGCCAGGGATGGAACTGGGACAAGGGATTTGGGATTTCCCAGCCAGGCAGAATCACATATAGTGGAGCAGCTGCAGTCCAGTTGCAAAGTCTGGCCCTACGTGGGACCAAAAGTCCCCAAGCCTCGTACCAGTGTGGCTGGAGGTGGGTAGAGGGTGCGGGAAGAAAAGTAATATTCTTTTTAGGAACTCACGTTCAGAAGATCTCACGTATCCACCTATGCCATCACCATCTTCATGTCGCCCTTCCACATATATCATTTTCTAAAAGAATTTTTTGGGGTAGATTCCTAGTAGTAGGATTCTTGGTCAAATGATAATTCAACTTTTAGTTCAGTGAGGAATTGCTATACTATTTTCCACAGAGTTTAAAATATTTCACACTTCTGCCTAGAGTTTATGAGAGTTCCCTTTCCTTTGCATTTTTGCCAACATCTGTTGTTTCCAACTTTTTAGTAATGGCCATCCTGACTGGTATGAGATGGTGTCTGATAGTGGTTTTAATTTGCTTTTGTCTGTTGATTTGTCATGTTGAGAAATATTTACAAGTGTGCTGCTTATATTAAGTCTTCTTTTCAGAAATGTCTACCCATGTCCTTTGTCCAAATTTGTTGAGGTTGCTTGTTCCCATAATAAGTTGTTTGACATTCTTTTAGATTCTGTACATTAATACTTTGTGTAATTTGGAATATTTCTTCTCATTTCTTAAGTTTTCTGTTCACCAAAGTGATTATTTCTATTGTTGTGCAGCATCTTTTTGCTTAATTATGTCTTATTTGTCAATTTTTGTCTTTTTTGCATTTGCTTTTGGAGATCTTTTCCCAGACCAATGGTGATAAGACAAAATTTGTTAGGTTTGACTCTAAGATTTTTTTAGTTCCAAGTCTTGCATTAAAGTATTTGATCCACCTAGAAATTTTTTTTATACAGTGTCAGGTAACAGTATAATTTCATTCATTAGCATATGGCTAGACAGTTTTCCCAGCACCATATACTGAAAAGGTTTTCATTATCCATTGTTAATTTTGGTGTGCTTTTGAAAATCAGTTGTTTATATATATGTGGATTTTTTATGTGGTTTCTCTATTCTGTACCATAGATCTGTCTATTCTGCACCAGTATCATGCTCTTTTAGTTACCATAAACATAATATATTGTTGGGAGCTGACCATGGAGGCCTGCCTGAGCGTTAGGGATCCAGGTGGGCTGTGGACCCTGAGACCACCAGCTTGAATTCAGGAGCTGAAGGCCCATTCCCTCCTCCCTTCATTGTTGTTTGGCATGATCCACTAGCAGGGACTTCGATGATCTAAGCATGAAGTTCTGAGACTATGGCAGGCATGGTTGCCTCTAGGGATCCACTGTTCCCGTTTCTCACAGACTGTGGTTTCGACTTGAAACTTAACATAATTCAAACTCAGGTCACATTTGGGAGCCTTATATATGATACAAGCTTCTTTATAAGATTTAAAGTATATTTGTAGAATTAGTATACACATTTAAAGAGCTGTTTCCAGCTTTAGATGTTATAGATGATTATCTAGAGTTACCAGAAATGGCCCAGCACGAACTTTGGACTGGGCCACATTCCTAAGGGCCCAGCGTCCACTTTGGGCTGGGCTGCATTCTTTTAAACTGGTTCTTTACCTACAATTAGTGTAGGTTTTTTCTATTTATAATAGAAACTCAATTTATTTTATTCATAGTAAGTATTGTAGAATAGATCATGCTACGTGAGGGAATTATGTTAGTTCAAGCATGATCAAACATGATACTTTAAGGTTTTATAAGAATACAGTTAACATTAGAAATTTCATCTTTCCAACTTTCTACTAATTGCAATTTTGTCTTTAGTACAATTACAGTTAGCATTTGGGTTTTATTTTAGAAGATTTTATTACTGATGATCAGCTTTATATATTAGGGTTAGGAATTATAAACTTTTATAGAAATTAAGATAGATGCATAGGATTTTAGAATAGCCATTTTTTAAAAGAGATTATAATCAATTGTTCCTGGAAATGGCCCAGCGTGATCTGTGGATGGGGTGACATTCTTTAGAAACTGATTTGAGCTACAATTAAGAGTTTTTTATAGTACAGGTAAAATTAGCACTGAATAGAAAGGTATTACGATTTAAGTTAGTTATTAGGTGTTGTATATGCTTAGAATATTGTGATGTTAGAATTGTTGTGTTGTTTTTGAGGAACATTAACTAAGCATAAGGAACAGTGAAATAATATTGGGATTGTTCTTCTTCATGCTTGAGGAAACACCTGGTGTGTGGGGGGACGCCCCTCATCCACCGGTCCTTGTGTTCACGTGAAAATCTTGTTATCTTGCCGGTGAAACTTTAGGATAAAAGGTTTATGATTTGTGCCATTAAATCAGCTTCTGCACCAGAGTCCAGTCTCTTTCTTTCTCCCCCTTTCTCTTTCTTTCTCTTTATTAATCCAGAATAATCACTGACGCTGCCACATCTTCCAGGGACCCTCTAAATCTCTCTGCAGGGGCTGGCCCTTTAAAAATGGTGCCCAACGTGGGCCCCCTGGTAAGGTAAGTCTTTTTCTTGTTTCAGGGCAGCTAGGATCTTACCCAGGGTGCTGAAGACCCCTCTGTGGAGACAGGCAGAGTGATGATGGGTAAGCGAGTTTTTGTGAAGCCAGAGCCATGATCTAATCATGGGCCAGAGTGAATCTAGGAACACAAAATTTTCATCAGTATCTTAATGAATACTTGTTCTAAACGTGGAGAGCTTCTTCTTCTAATGTGGTTCATTTTCTACATTTTGTGCAGTAACAATGTTAATTAAAAATTCTTTATATCAACGGGCTCAGTGGCTCAGCCTGTAATCCCATGCCTTTGGGAGGCTAAGGTGAGTGGATTGCCTGAGCCCACAGGTTCAAGGCCTGCCTGGGTAGTAAGATCTCATCTCTACAATAAATAAAAAAAATCAGCCGGGCATGGTAGTGCATGCCTGTAATTCCAGCTACTCAGAAGGCTGAGGTGGAAGGATCACCGGAGCCCAGCAGGTGAGGTTGTGGTGGCTGGGAGCAGCCACTGCACTCCAGTCTGTGCGATCAAGTGAGACTTCAACTCAAAAACAAAAAATTCTTTAAATCCAAAACATGATTATGAGAAATTTCCTTCCAAAAAGGCCACTAACGATGATGATGATGAAGAAACTTTTCTCTTCACTGCAGCCTCAGCTCCCTCTGATTCTAATGACAATGATAAATTATCCCCACGGGATGAAGCTGAACCTGAGGCAGAAGCTGCTAGACACCATATCAGTACTCTTACGGCCAAACCTCTGCCTTCCCTCCCACAGACTGCTCCTTTCAATGCTAAAGTCCTAAAGCCAAAAAATTTGCCTAATAATACCGGTAATGCCTCTGAGGCTCCTGTCTTTTCTCTCGGTATGCAGGCAGTAAGAGCTGAAGCAGAAAAAGAAGAAGATGTTAGTTTCACAGCTTGTTTCCTGATACAATTTTATCCTGGTGTTGATGGAGTGGATCAAGCTCACTGGAAACCCTTGCCGTATAAATTGGTAAGAGAGTTACAGGAAGCAAGCTCAAAGTATGGTCCTCTTGCACCTTATAAAATTACTATTTTAGATCAATTTGCTTCTCGATGGATGACTCTCGCAGATTGGTAGCAATTAACCAAAAGCTGCTTGTCAGGAAGTGCTTATTTGCTGTGAAAACCAAGTATGAGGATCAAGTTAGAATTCAAATAGACCAGAATTTAAATTGACCTGCTGGGTCATTCATTATTTCTCCTGATATGCTCTCCAGGACTGGTATGTATACCCAAATGTCTAATCAAATTTCTCTACCCAAAGATGTTTTGCTTCAGATAAATCATTGTGTTGTCACCGCATGGAAAAAATTACCGCCAGACACTGCTTAGACTTCTTCTTTATCTGATATAAAACAAAAGGCCGAGGAAAGTTATTAGGACTTTTTTCCAGACTCACTATGGCTGTTAATTGGGTAATTACTAATGAAGAAGCAGCAGAAATTCTTATCAAACAGTTGACTTTTGAAAATGTTAATAATACTTGTCAGGCTTTGCTTTGACTCATACGAAAAACCGGATGGGTTACTGATTTTATCCACTAGTGTGCGGACTTAAGCCCAGCTATTATGCAAGGGATGGCTTTGGCCGCAGCATAGAAGGGAGAAAGCTTTTCACAGATCGCTCAAGGTATGCAGGGTGCAGGTAAACAGAAAAATGTTTCAATGCAATCATGTTGTGTGGACAAATCAGGCACATTAGTAGAAACTGCCCTGCTAAGCTTAATGTTACCCCTTACTGCACCTCTTTCTAAAGTTTTCCTTTAAAAGTGGAGAATACTGAAATAAAGCTTGAACTTAGTTACACTTTTCCTTTTCTTATAGGAATGCAGGGAGCTCAAGCAATAATAAGCAAAAATATATAAGTAATATGTGTAATATAAGTAATATAAGCAAAAGTATATAAGTAATATGTAAGTAATATAAGTAAAATAAGTAATATAAGCAATATATAAATATAAGCAATATATAAATAATATAAGTAATATCTATAAGCAATATAAACAATATATAAGCAATATAAATAATATATAAGCAATATAAATAAGTAATACATAAACAATATATAGGTAATATAAGTAAAAGTATATAAGTGATAAGCAAAATAATATGTCATTACAGTCTTGCTTTAACTATGGTCAAGTCCGGTGAAGCAAGGTATGTCCGACTTACACGGCATACCGTCACCACTTACTGGGGCTACTCGACCAAAAACCTTGTGTCCCAAATGCCAAAAATCTTTCATTGCACAAGAGAATGCCTGCATAAATTCTACAAAAATGGCACTCCTTTAATTCCATAACAAGCTATCCTGGCTCAGAAAATCTTCCAGAGGGGCCAGCCCCAGCTCCACATGACAACAGGGGCACAACCACCACTATGAACCCATTTTTTCCTTCTGCTCCATCACAGAACTCATCTGAGCCACCCCAGTGAGCACAGGACTGGACTTATGTTCCTCCACCATAACAATATTAACTCCGTATGTTCCAGTAACCCCAATTCCTATGGGAGTAAAGGGCCCTCTCCCAGAATGAATAGTGGGTATAATATTAGGCAGAAGTTTCTTGTCTTTACAAGGAATATCCATTACACCTGGAGTGGTGCATTCAGATTATACAGGAGAAATCCAGGTGCTTGTTGCTCCCCATAGCAAAACAGTGCAGAGAATAGCACAGTTGCTGCTCCTGCCTTATCATAAAGCAGGTAAAACTTTAACTGACCTGCCTAGAGGTGACTCTGAATTTGATTCTAGCAATGTGGCTTTTTGGGTTCAGGAGGTGACTAACTCTAGACCTCTAAAAGACTTATATATACAAGGAGTTAAAATTAAAGGCTTGTTGGCCATGGGAGACAATGTTTCCTGTATTGCTGGAAAAATTGGCCTGCTTCCTGTTCTACTCAAATAGCTCTTTCAGGACTCATAGGCATTGGTCAAGTACTCTCTGTAGCCAAAGTTCATAGATTTTAAATTGGACAGATAGTAAGACTTCAGGAACTTTTGCCCAAATGTTATTCCATCTATCCCCTTTAAATTATGGGGAGGAGATGTTCTTTCACAAATGGGCACACTTTTGTATAGCCCCAATGATAAAGTCTCAGCACAAATGGTGTAGATGGGTTATGACCCCTTTAAGGGACCTGGTAAAGATGGGCAAGGATTACAGGAGCCTGTCCAAATAACTAAGAAAACTAGCAGAACAGGTATTGGTTATTCGAATTTATCTTAGGGGTCACTGTTTTCAAGACTGGTTGCCTGGAAAGACGACAAACCAGTTTGGGTGGAACAATGGCCTATGACCTCAGGAAAGCTAGGGTTGTCAAAAAACTAATTTAACAACAATTACAGGCTGTCATATAGAGCCTTCTACTAGCCCCTCTGAATGGCAACCACTAGCCCTTGAAACACTCCTATTTTTGTAATTAAGAAAAAATCTGGTAAATGGAGACTTTTACAGGATTTAAGAGCTATTAAGTCTACTACGGAAGTCATGGGAGCATTGCAGCCTGGATTGCTATACCTGTTAACTTTAATATTATAGTTATTGAATTACAGAATTGTTTCTTTACTATACCTTTAAGCCCAGAGGATTGTAAACAATTTACATTCAGTTTACTCTCTGAGAATTTAAAAACTTTTGTTCCAGCTCCAAGAGGAGTCAACTCTCGAGGACTGAGATCTATTGTACTGTGGAAAATGGATGTAACTCACTTTCCCAGCTTTGGAAAATTGTCTTATTTGCATGTGACTGTGGATACATTTTCTCATGTTATTTTAGCTTCAGCAAAAACTGGAGAAGCCTACAAGGACATGGCACAACATTTATTCTTTTGCTTTTTACAACTAGGTATGCCAAAGCAACTGAAAGCCAACAACGGTCCTGCATATACATCTAAATCTTCCCAGAAATTTTGCTTCCAATTTAATATTTCTCATTCCACAGAAATTACTTACAATCCACAAAGTCAAGCCAGAGTTGAAAGGGCTCACCAAACTTTAAAAAAACAATTATGCTAAAAGAGGGTGAGTTCAAGTATAGCTCTCCTCACCACATCTTGGATCATGCTTTATTTGTTATTAATCATTTAAATTTGGAATCTTCAGGCGATTCAGCTATGGCTAGACATTGAAATCCAGACGGAAGTATAAAATCTCTGATAAAATGTAAGGCTCTCCTTACAGGAAAAGGGGAGGGCCTGCTTTATTTCGTGCTCAAGTCAAACATGTTAATAATTGTAATTTTTCTTATGAAGGGCATTCCATCTCCCTCCCTATTTGTTTTTATAATAATTCTGCTTTTAATAATTACCAGGCTTCTTGGTTAATGTCCACCTTTAAGTCTCTGAGTACAAATAGCCCTTATCAGGACAATATCAAGGATGGTTGGTGACTGGAGATGTTAATGCCTGGAGGAACCACCCCTATCCATGCTACTAGAGTTTCATTACCTCTCAGCATACCTGCTTGCCTCTTCAATGATACGGAAAAGGACTTGTCACTAGTCCGGCGAGATTCTGGCTTCCCGAGATGGAGAGACTGTGCTTATAACTCTAAGGTGGACTATCCTGCACCCGGTGAAAGACTATATATTAGTGACTGGGGTTTTAATGGCTCTAAGCTTGCTGCAGCTAGAAGGCACTCCATAGGATGGTTACCCCCAATACTTTCATTTAAAATTGGAATAAGACAACCCATTCAGCCTCATTTGTGGAGAGCCCTCACAGCCCTTCAACCTGTCAGTCTGTCTAGGCCTGGTGGACAAACTCAGCAATGCCACATCAGGGCATGCTTACAGTTCTCTTATGTGTTTTTAGTATGGAATGAGTACCAAACTGTTAAAATTAAGTATCACAACAATATTTATAATTTGTCCTGTAAATGATGAGTATTAACTAATTGTTTAACTGATGCATCTTATAAAGGATTTGTTATTCTTAAGCAGCCACCTTACTTAATGGTTCCAGTAAACTTGTCATCTCATTGGTATGATGAATATGGCTTGCAGACATTGTATGAGGTTAATGATTTATTAGCCAGACAGAAATGGTTTTCCACTACCTTAATTTTAGGAGTTACAGCTTTGATAGCTATTGCTACTTCAGTAACAGTTTCAGCTGTAGCTCTATCTAAGGAAATCCACACAGCAACTTTTGCTGATCAGTTATCTAAGAATGTTTCTATTGCATTAACTACTCAGGAGATTATAGATCGAAAGTTAAAAAGTAGAGTTAATGCTTTAGAGGAGGCAGTTGTAGCAGTAGGACAAGAGCTTGTGACTTTAAAGATAAAATTGACTCTCCTGTGTCACTCTGAGTTTAAATGGATTTACCTCACTTCTTTAGAGATAAATAAGTCTGTCCACACTTGGGACAAAACAAGAAATCATATCCTTGGAATTTGGAATCATTCAGACTTGAGGATACATGTTACTAAATTACATCAAGAAATATAGAACATGTCTATCGTTAAGAAACAGTTCCAGACCTCAGAAATAGCCAGTTCTATATTTAATTATTTCTCATCATTTGTCAACCAAAAGTCATTGATGTCTATACTCATTAATGTGGGAATTTGCAGAGCAGTTATTCCTGCATTACTATGCCTATTTCCAATTATTTTCAAGGTGCTGAAGAAAAGAATTTCTCAGCTCAACACCGAGTTCCATGGGTTTGTGTTAAAAAATAGAAAAGGGGGAGATGTTGGGAGCCAGCTGTGGAGGCCCACCTGAGCATTAGGGATCCAGGCGGGCTGCGGACCCTGAGACCACCAGGTTGTATTCAGGAGCTGAAGACCCATTCCCTCTTCCCTTCTTTGTTGTTTGGCATGACCCACTAGTAGGGACTTTGAAGATCTAAGCATGAAGGTCTGAGAAGATGGCAGGCATGGTTGACTCTAGGGATCCATTGTTCCCATTTCTCACAGACTGTGGTTTTGACTTGAAACTTACCATAATTCAAACTCAGGTCACATTTTGGAACCTTATATATGATACAAGCTTCTTTATAAGATTTAAAAGTATATTTGTAGAATGAATACATACATTGAGAGAGCTGTTTCCAGCTTTAGATGGTATAGATGATTATCTAGAGTTACCAGAAATGACCCAGCATGAACTTTGGACTGGGCCACATTCCTAAGGGCCCAGCATCCACTTTGGGCTGGGCTGCATTCTTTTAAACTGGTTCTTTAGCTACAATAGTATAGGTTTTATTCTATTTATAATAGAAACTGAATTTATTTTATTCATAGTTAGTATTGTAGAATAGATCATGCTACGTGAGGGAATTATGTTAGTTCAAGCATGATCAAACATGAAACTTTAAAGTTTTATAAGAATACAGTTAACATTAGAAATTTAATTGTTCCCACTTTCTACTAATTGCAGTTTTGTCTTTAGTACAATCACAGTTTGTATTTGGGCTTTATTTTAGAAGCTTTATTGCTGATGATCAGCTTTATATAGTAGGGTTAGGAATTAGAAACTTTGATAGAAATTAAGATAGATACATAGGATTTTAGAATAGCCATTAAATCTCTCTGCAGGGGCTGGTCCCCCAAAGTGTATAATTTGAAGTGAAGCCACTGATACCACTTTGGGTTGTTTTGAATATTTGGGCTCCTTTTTGATTCCTTGTAAACTTTAGGAATGGTTTTAATATTTCTGTAAAAAATGTTGCTAGTATTTTGTTAGAGATTGCATTGAATCTGTAAATTATTTTGGGAAGTATGGTCATTTCAAGAATTGATTCTTCCATTATATGTTTATGAGATGTTCTTCAAATGCTTGTGTCATCTACAATTTCTTTCATCAGTGTTTTCTAGATCTCTTTGTTGACGTCTATTTTCTGATTAATATATTAGTAGGGTTCTTTTCTGTGTGGATACTGTAAATAGGATAGAGTTCTTGATTTGCATGTTGGCATAAACATTATTGGTGTCTAGAAATGATGTTGATTTTGCACATTGAGTTTGTATCTAGAAACTTTTCTAAATTGATTCATCGGGTCACTGGAAATATTCTTCAGAGTTTCCTCTCATTGTATTCATGTAATCAGTGAACTGAAATGCTTTGATGTCCTCCTTGCTTATTTGAATGTGTTTTTTTTCTATCTCTTTCCTGATTGTTTTTGTTAGAAATTTCAATACCGTGCTGAATAAGAGCAGCGAGAATGGGTATGCTTCTGTTGTTACAGTTCTGAGGGGAAATAATTACATTTTCCCTTATTAAATATGAGGTTTGCTGTGGGTTTTTTTTTTTTTCTCTTTTTTGAGACATTTTACTTAATGCCTAGTTCTGTAATATCTTTATTGGTAAGTGTTGGATTCCATGAAATGTGTTCTCTATAAGCACAGAGATGACTGTATGTCTTTTGTTTCTAATTCTGATTATGTGATGAATCACCTTTAATAATTTGTGCTTATTGAACTATTCTTACATCCCTGGAATAAAACCCTCGATCTTAAAACATTTTCATTTTATGTATTGTTGAATATTGTTCACTAGTATTTGTTGAATATTTTTGCATCTATGTTTACCAGAGATATTGACCTTTAGTTTTATTTTCGTTGTCACTCACTGTTTCCCTATATAGTGTATTGCTAAGAATGCTATTGAAGGTCAAGAAGTCTTGGCTTCATGAATCTGGGTGCTCCAGAGTTTGGTTAAAATATATTTAAGATAGTTAAATCTCTGTTTAAGTGCACCTTTCATCATTATATAGTGTTTTTTTTTTTTTACTGTTGTTGGTTTAAAGTTTGCGTTATCTAATGTGAGCTGGTCACTTCTGCTCTTTTTGGTTTTTCAATTGCATAACATATATTTTTCCATCCAATAACGCTGAATCTGTAGTTGTCTTTAGCTAGTATATAAGTCTCTTGTAGGCAGCAGAAGACTGCATATCTTTCTTAGGTCCAGTTTCTCTTTTCCTTTTTTTTTTTGAGTTGGCGTCTCACTCTGTCATCCAGACTGGAGTGCTGTGGCTGCTCCCGGTCAATGCAAACTCAACCTGCTGAGCTCTGGCGATCCTTCCGCCTCAGCCTTCCAAGTAGTTGGAATTACAGGCATGCACTACCACACCCGGCTGATTTTTTTTTTTTTTTATTGTAGAGATGAGGTCTCACTTCCCAGGCGGGTCTCGAATCCGTGGGCTCAGGAAACCCACTCACCTCAGCCTCCCAAAGGTGCAGGATTACAGGCTGAGCCACCGAGCCCGGCTAGATCCAGGTTTTTAATCTGGTTTTTTTTTTTTTTTTGGTTTTTTTTTTGAGTGAAGTTATCTTGAAAGGGGGGTGTTTGATCCATATACATTCAGGGTTAATATTAATATGTGAGGGCTTTGTTCCTGCCATAGTGTTGTTAGCTAGCTCCCTTGGGATTTTAAATGTGGAGGTGCTTCATAGAAACTGTGAGCTTTGTATCTATGTGACCTTTGATGATGGCAAGTATCATCATTTCAATTTTTTTTTAATTAGGACACCTCAGAGCATCTCTTGTATAGCCAGTTAGTGCTGAAAAATTTTCTTCAGCCGGGCTCGGTGGCTCAGTCTGTAATCCTGTGCCTTTGGGAGGCTGAGGTGAGTGGATTGCCTGAGCCCGCAGGTTCAAGACCTGCTTGGGCAGTGAGACCTCATCTCTACAATAAATCGAAAAATCAGCCAGGCGTGGTAGTGCATGCCTGTAATTCCTGCTACTCGGAAGGCTGAGGCGGAAGGATCACTGGAGCCCAGCAGGTCGAGGCTGTGGTGGCCGGGAGAAGCCACTGCATTCCAGTCTGGGCAACAGAGTGAGACTCCAACTCAAAAATAAATAAATAAATGAAAAATTTTCTTAGAGTTTGTCTTTCTGGGAAAAATGTATGTGTCTTTCATTTATAAAGACACCTTAATCTTTTTCTGGTTTGCAGGGCATCATCTGAGAAGTTTCCAGTTAGTCAAATATGATTTCCATAGAGGTGATTGGTGATTCTTTTTTCTGATTTTTTTTCACATTGATTCTAGATAGTCTGACAACTATAAGTCTTCATGAATTTTCATGCAAAGTATCTTGCATAAGTTCTGTGAGCTTCTTGCACCTGGATGTCTAGAATTATCTCAAAAGAAGAAAAAATGTCCTTGATTTATTTCCTAGAATAGATCATTCATGCCTTTTATTTTAACATCTTTTCCTGGTAGACTGTTCTGGATCAGTAGATTTAGCTGCTTTACATTTTTCCATATGCCTCAAAGTCTTTGTTCATTAAAACAAGACCTAAACATAAAACCTCAAATTGTAACAAGCTTAGAAAATGCAAGAGACAGTCTTATTGAAATTTGGAGTAGCAGCCAATTCCTGATTAAAATCACAGTGCTCATGCCATAAAAGATGAGATGGATAAGTGGGACATCATCAAACTGAGATATATCAAAAGAACCCTTCATGAGAACGGGGAGACAACCTACAAAATGGGAAAAGTATTTGCCAACTGTCTATCTGACAGAAGCCTAACACTCAGAATCTACAAGGAAATCAAACATGCCCAAGGGGAAAAAAAAACCAGCCCCATTAAAATGTGGGAAAAAGAAGTGAATAGACATTTGTCAGTATAAGATATACAGACAGAAAACAGACACATGAAACAGTTCACAGCCTCACTAATCATCAGAGAAATGAATATCAAAACCACATTGGGATACCACCTAACCCCAGTAAGAATGGCCATCATTAATAAAACAAACAACAGCAGATCCTGGTGAGAATGAATAGAAAAAGGAATGTTTTTTGCACAGGTGGTGGGAATGCAAATTATAGCAGCTTATTTGGAAAATTATGCAGTGATTTTGAAAAGAACTAGATATTGGAATTCCATATGACCCATCAATCTCCTTACTGCGAATATATCTGGAGGTACTCAAATTATTCTACCAAAAATACCTTTCCACGTATTTGTTGCAGAACTATTCTCAACAGTGAAAACATGGAACCAATTTTTCTGCCCACTGAAATTGATTGGATAAAAGATATATGTGGTACATATATGCAATGGAATATTACATAGCCAGAAGGAAGTCAAACATTAGGAATCTGCAGCAACTTGCATGGTATTAGAGTCTAGTATACCCAGTGATCTATAACAAAAAGAACGAACAGAGTACCACAAGTTCTCATTCATAAGTGGACCCTGAGCATTTACCATAATACTATCAGAAAGGTATTATATGTAGTGGGATATATCGGTGAGTGGTTGGGGGACACAACACTAATAAAGGTACCTGATCTCAAGTCAGGCAAATTGTGGACCAAAGAGAGTCCCAAACTTTACCGGAATGATGACCACTTGTATACCTAATCCTGAACATACCCTACATCTTAAAAAAAAAACAATTAAATAAATAAAAATGAAAACAAGATAATTTTCTTAATTTGCTCTAACTGCATTAATTCAAAAGGCTTGTCTTCTATCTATGAGATTAATTCATCTACTTAGACCAGTCTATTATTAAAGCTTTCAAAACGTTTTATATTTCCTACAATAAGTTGCTCAGTTCTATTTTTTAATTGTGTCAGTCTCTCTTTTAACATCCAGAATTGTCTGATTACTTTGTAAAAAAATTCAGCTTTATCTTTTATCACTTTGAACTCCTTTAAAATCAACAATTGAGTACTTCATCTGATATTTCCGGAGAGTCATTTTTATTTATGTTATTTTTCTTTATTATTTTATTTCTGGATTTGATATGGTGTCCTCCTTAGGAACCTAGGTATGAGAGAATGCCTGTTACTGTACCTGGTGTCTTTCCCTTTTGCCCACTGTTGGCTTCTTCCTTTGTCAGATCCATAGTTTGGGGGAAACCGGGGACTCAACAAAACAGAGGGACTGGGCTGGGTTGAGCAGATCTCTAGTTAAATGTCAAGTTTCAAGGGGAAATTTTCTGCCCCGAGTTCTGGCACTTCACTCACTTCTCTATGTTGAACTCCATCATAGAAACCCTTTTTCCAGCCGGGTTCGGTGGCTCAGCCTGTAATGCCGCTCTTTGGGAGGCTGAGGTGAGTGGATTGCCTGAGCCCGCGGGTTCGAGACCCACCTGGGTTGTGAGACCTCATCTCTACAATAAATAAAAAAAAAAATCAGCCGGGCGTGGTAGTGCATGCCTGTAATTCCGGCTACTTGGGAGGCTGAGGCGGAAGGATTGCTGGAGCCCAGCAGGTCAAGGCTGCGGTGGCCGGATGCGGCCACTGCACTCCAGTCTGGGCGACAGAGTGAGACTCCAACTCAAAAAAAAAAAAAATGAAACCCTTTTTCCACCTTATCTTCTCTGGGATCTAAGGTGTCTATTGCTGCTCCATTGAACTTTTATTTTCCTTTTGAATTTGAGCTCATTGACTTGACATATTCACAGTAATATGTTCATTCACTAGTAATGGCCACTTTGAATTCCCAGGTGAGTCTACACAAAAGAACAAGGAGGGTCAGTGCAGTGATAAGTAAAGAAGTTACCATTAGGCTCACTCATTTGGCTGCAGGAGCCACTGAGTGGGCCACACCTGAGCTCTCAGTGAAGGGCTTCAGCCCAGAGGGATCACATCTTTGCTTTTCAAGGAACAGGAGAAGCAAATTGAAAAGTAAGACCAAGTAAAAAGAAAGAAAATGGCTTACAATCAAAAAGGGACCCCAGATCTGTGGCAAGTTTTTTGAATACTTTGTTTCAGAAGAATGGTAAGATAAAAATGCTTTAAGGTTTAATCTGATCCTAACCCTTCCTACGCTTTCTCTTGACTTTCATTCAAGTCTTGAGTGACTGTTCTAATAAGGAAATTGCTCTGAGCTTCCTGTCATAGGACTGAATGGAACTCTCCCCCCAGGTACCCATTGAATTTCTTAGGACTTTGAACAAGGTGATTGTACTTGAGAGCCTTACATCAATGTACATGACGATGTGAATTTTTTCTGCCTGTGTGAATATGTCCTCATAGTACCATGTTATTTATATATTTAGAGATGACAACGATAGGCACAGAATTTTTTTTTTTTTTTGAGTTGGAGTCTCACTCTGTCACCCAGGCTGGAGTGCTGGAGTGCAGTGGCCGTTCCCGGCCACTGCAGCCTCGACCCGCTGGGCTCCGGCGATCCTTCCGCCTCAGCCTTCCGAGTTGCCGGAATTACCGGCGCGCGCTACCACGCCCGGCCAATTTTTGATTTTATTGTAGAGATGAGGTCTCGAACCCGCGGCCTCAGGCAATCCACTCACCGCAGCCTCCCAAAGCGCGGGATGACAGGCTGAGCCACCGAGCCCGGCATTATTGGGTTTTTAAATTATTTAATTTCGTAGTTTTCAGTCACTTTATTTTCTTTGTTTCTTTCTTTGCTTCTTTGTCCCTCCCTCCCATTCTCCCCCTCCCTCCTCCCCTCCTCCCTCTCTCCCTTCTCCCCTCTCCTCCTTTTTTCCTTCTCCCAGGCCGGAGTGCAGTGACGCGATCCCAGCTCGCTGCAGTCTCAACCTCCTGAACTCAGGGGAGCCTCAGCCTCCCGAGCTGGGACTACAGGCTCACGCCGCCAGGCCCGGCTAATTTTTTTGTTTTTTGTAGAGACAAGGTTCCGCTATATTGCCTAGGCAGGTCTCAGACTCCTGGACTCAAGCTATTCGCCTGCCTTGGCCTCTCACAGTGCTAGGATT
>NW_007259476.1:118367-158307 GCF_000164805.1 Carlito syrichta
CCTCGACCCACTGGGTTCCGGCGATCCTTCCGCCTCAGCCTTCCGAGTTGCCGGAATTACAGGCGCGCGCTACCACGCCCGGCTAATGTTTTGATTTAATGTAGAGATGAGGTAACGCCTGCCCGGGTGGGTCTCGAACCCGTGGGCTCAGGCAATCCATTCACTTCAACCTCCCAAAGGCTCAGGATTACAGGCTGAGTCACCGAGCCCAGCTTCAGATTTCTAAAATTAGGTTTCCTGGGTAACTGACAGATAGGGAGAAAGTTCCACAACCTGAAAATAAACCAGTCCTTAACTTCCATCTGCACCTGCCTCTTGGGTTGACTCTAATCAGTGGGTCCTGCTCACCCCCTGCAGCAGATTTCTGCCCTGCATACCTGCAGGGAGATTTTTATCTGGGCTGATACAAATTTTTCCTCACCATGCGTCTTGCACAGTAATACCTGACAGTGTCCTCAGTTCTTAGACTGCCCATTTGCAGATACAGCATGTTCTTTTTGTTGTCTCTGGAGATGGTGAATCCCCCCTTCACGGAGTCTCCATCGTATTTCTGTCTTCCATCATATAATATATCTGCCACCCACTCCAGCTCCTTTTCTGGGGCCTGGGAGATCCAGTGCATTAGTATTGACTGAGAGTAAATCTAGAGACTAAACAGGAAAGTCTCAGTGACCCCAGGGCTGGACCAACCCTCTGCCAGACTCCACCAGCTGCACCTCACACTGGACACCTGAAAACACAGAGATAACCTCTTCAGACATGCCACACATATCCAGTGTTTCTCTCACTCACATACTCCCACATAATCAATATCTTTAGTCTCCATGAACCACCTTTTAAAACAGTAACAAGGAAAACCCAGATGAGACCAACCTCCATGATGACCTGTCTGTGCTCCACCCTGGCCCCAGGGCTGTGCTTCTTCTCTCAAAGCTTAAGGGTCAGGGATAGGGTGATTTTCATCAGCAGAGGGCGGGTTCTATTTGTATGTTTCCTGCTATAAAGCAAGTTCTGGACTGGGATGCCTCAGGAGAGGACAGGACCCAAAGTAGATTGGAGTGCCCTGGGGTAGTTTGGCAATATTGATAGCATTTGGGGAAATATGGTTGCTTATTACTATAAATATATGCTGTGTTGTGATCATCAAAATCTCTAATATTAGATTTTTTTCTATTTTGGGCGTCTTTTTAAATTTTCAAATTCAGTGGGTACATGTGCAGGTTAGTTACATGACTAAGTGGCATAATTCTGGGTTTGGATGACTAGTGAACACATCATTCAAATAGTTAACATGGAAACTAATAGGAACGGTTTTACCCCTTTGCTCCCTGTCTCTCTTTCCCATTTTGGAGTTCCCAGTGAATATTATTTCCAGCTTTATGGCTGTGTAGCCATTGTTTTGTTTAAATTTATGGGTAAAAATATATGGCACTCTTTTCTCTTTTTCTGAGGTAATTCACTTAGGCTATTGGCCTTCAGATGCATTTATGTTGTGACAAAATGCATGATTGCATACTTTTTACAACTGTATACAAATTCATTCATTCATTACAACTTTTTACAAATTCATATATGCATCACATTTTCCTTATTCAACACACCATTGGTGGGAACTTGGGTTGATTCCATCACTTTCCTATAGTTTATTGTGCTGTGAAAAACATACAAATGCAAGTATCATTTTAATAGAATTATTCCTTTTTGGGGGGTAAATACTCAGTAATGAGACTGCTGGCTTGATAGTTAGCTCTATTTTTAGTTATTTGAGAAATCTACAAACTACTCCACACGGGAACTAATCTTCTGTATATTTTGCCCCCACTGTTTAAGAGCTCCATTTTCTTGACAGCATTGCAAGGCTCTGTGTTTTTAAAAACTTTTTCTAACCATAGCCATTCTAATTTGTGTGATATAGTACCTCATTGTGGATTTAATTTCCATTTAACTGATGATTAGTGATACTGGTGATTAGTGATATGTATGTATGTATGTATGTATTTATTTATTTGTGTTGGAGTCTCACTCTGTCTCCCAGATTGGAGTGCAATGGCCGCTCCTGGCCACTGCAGCATCGACCTGCTGGGCTCTGGAGATCCTTCTGCCTCAGGCTTCCAAGTAGCCAGAATTACAGGTGCATGCTACCACGTCCGGCTAATTTTTTTATTTATTGTAGAGATGTGGTCTCGCCTGCCCAGGCAAGTCTTGTACCCATGGGCTCAGGCAATCCACTTACCTCAGCCCACCAAAGGCACAGGATTACAAGCTGAGTCACCGAGCCTGACTAATTAGTGATATTTATTAATGATTAATGATATTTTTACATGCATTTGGGATACTTGTATGTCTTCATTTGAGAAGTGTCTGTTCATTTCCTGTGTCTAATTTGTAATGTGGTACTTTTTTCCTGTCAAATTCTTTTACAGATTCTATTAGTTTTATTCAGAGCAATAGTTTGCAATTTTTTCTTGTTTGGCAGATTGTCTATTTACTTTGATGATCGTATTACAGATTGATATATAAGTTCTCTAATAGTAGATCAGCAATGGTGGATATTCTTTTCTCTGAAATCAGTGGTATTACCCACATTGGGAAATGTATATAACTTTTGTGAGCCCTCCTATCTGGGTGCACAAGCAATTCAGGTCCTGTCCTGACTGGTAACCCCAGTGATACAAAGCAGGGCAATGAATCCAAGCACTGTATTCTTAGGCTTTCATTGAACAATTTAGATTTGACTTTCCATGCAGGGCCTTGTCCTCCATTGATGGCATGAACAAACTCTTCAATGTGGAGTATTGCAATATGGACATTAAATTTTGTAAGTAAATTCAATAATAAATAGCACACTTCCATGAATATAGATCAGAAGTGAGTCACCAGATATTTGGTAAGTTAGAGGAACAGAACAAAACTGAACCTTCTTGTTAGTACCTGAACAAGTGGGATGACTTTCTGTTGGAAAGAGAGGAAGAAGCAGACCAAATATTCAGAACCAGGTGAGTTTATTAATAAACAGGTGGTCTCTCAACCTTATGTTTAAACTTAGGAGTATATTAGGCAGTCTGCTGATCCACGTCCTTTGTGAAGATGTGGGAGTCCACTCAAAATGGTGATGTGAGTGAAGTATGAAATATCCCCAGGAACTCCTATCACAATTTCAGACCCTTGCAATCTAAGTCAATCTAAGGACATTATGTAAGCCCATGTGAATCCCTCTTACTACTGAACCCTGATTATAGACAATGTCCCTTAATCCATGCATTATCATCCCATTTGTAGAGTTCTTATATAATTAAAACAGAATGAGCCCAAGAGAATCTCATTATTCTCAGGTGTTATTAAGGAAGACTCTAGAGAAACCCAGTCAAAAGAAGACACAGAAACAAGAAAATATTTATTTCAGTTTATATATCATCTTGTCACCTTCTTTACAGTCTCTTTAGTCTTAACAATGTTTGTTCATAATTTTAATGAGGTTCAAAGTTTTCACACTCCTTTTTTTTTTTTTGAGTTGGAGTCTCACTCTGTCGTCCAGACTGGAGTGCAGTGGCCGCTCCCGGTCACCGCAGCCTCGGCCTGCTGGGCTCCAGCGATCCTTTCGCCTCAGCCTTCCGAGTAGCCGGAATTACAAGCATGTGCCACCACACCCAGCTGATTTTTTGATTTATTGTAGAGATGAGGTCTCGCTGCCCAGGCGGGTCTCGAACCCGTGGGCTCAGGCAATTCACTCACCTCAGCCTCCCAAAGGCACGGGATTACAGGCTGAGCCACCGAGCCCGGCTTATATATTTTTTATAAAACATTGTTTAAACAAAATACCTTCCAATTTCGTTAGACATTTCATCAAATACTATTTGAAAATTGTTTGATATAAATTTTTATGAGGAAAATGTGTGTTTTTAACACTGAAATGCAATTGATAACCAATCAGAATTGGTAAAATAGACAACACTGATGATGCCAAATAAAGTGAGGACGTGGAGGAAAAAGTATTATCATGCATTGCTGGTGGGAAAGAAATATTAATAAAATGGAAATAATTTTGACAACTTTTGGTAAAGCTGATATGTGATCAAGTACCTTTTTTAAAAATGAATTTTAAAAACTATTTATAAAACTGATCCAAAGACTCATGCTCACACTACTATCTTCAAGAGTATTGTCATGTCTGTTTTATTAATTGAATTTCTTTCCCACTCTCTGAATGAACATATAAAACAATGTTGTAGAGTAAATGTTGTATATCAAATTTCCCATATAACTGCAGTATGTGCATATTGCTCTTTGTCCTTTACTTCAATAGATTAACTCTACATTCTAAGGAAGGCTTTAACCTCATAATTCCTGTCAAAGTCTCATACATAGACTAGAGGCATGCCTTCTCCCTCATGGTTTCTGACACTTGCAGGATGTGGAATTTCTCACTGTGCATCTCACACATTAATACATGTTCTTGTGTTCAATTCTTAGACTTTTCATCTCCTTTAGGCTCTGGCAATAGATGTTTCACCAGTCATGGTGATCCTGCCTTGGAATTTTTGTGTGTAGCTGGTGGCATCATCTTCAGTGTCAACACATCCCATCCACTCAAGAACTTGTCCAGGAACCTATTGAACCAAGTGATATAGTAACTGGTGAACGAGGATCCAGAAATTTTGCAGGAGATGTTCTGTGAGGCCCCAGGCTTTCTCTCTTCAGCCCCATACTGTACCAACTGGACTTAAAAGTCGACACCTTGGAGAGGAGACAGTAGTGGATAAAATGCTTCTCGACTGGTCTTTGTTTCCTCCTCAACCCTAGGACTGGGAATCTTCTTCCTTGTAGCTATTGCCATCAGGAAGATGACGCTTCAGGTCCAGTTCATGTGAGTAGCTGTGCTTTCAGGGGTTTCTCTATAACAGGCATGTGTTGTTGCATGATGGTCTTAGGTCACAAATGTATCCAAATTTTACTCAGAGATCTTGGGTCACTTGCACATACATCAGGCAGAGAATTCAGATCCCAATCCTGACCCAGCTTGAGAAAGAGAAGCTGTATTTCACATGAACCCTGTAAGAGTATTATGCTGACATCTAAGTCCTAATTCTGCTTGGAGATACATGTCCCCTGTCATATCTCAGAACTGTGTGGACAGAACTCATTCATTGAAAAACATCTTCCCTAAGGACATGCTTTTTACTGAAACTTACATGATTAGCATGGGGTTCACCTGGATCACCTGGGACTTGAACAGGTATTGTTACCCAATCTTGGTCCCATCAAGCACCAGCACAGCCCCCTGAGAGAGAGAAAGCCTGGGGCCTCAAAGAAGGTCTCCCGCAAAATTTCTGGGTCCACGTTCACCAGTCACTAGTTGGCCCTTGTATATGTCCTAGAAGTACTATGGACAATTCTGAGATCCCCTGGGCACTCCTGAGACGTTTCTTCAGCTCATATCTGTGTGTTTTGTTCTACCAGATTCTTCTTTAGAAAGAATCTTGATTTAAGACTAGCCCCATAGGTTAGAATCAGGGTATAGTTTCTGATTCCATTAACGAAAGGAATTGTATGTAGTTTTTGGTAAACTGACTGTTCCAAATATCTTGTCAAGAAATTTGTGTTTTCAATAAGTTTGGGTTTTATTCTCAAATGAAAATAATAGACTTTCCCATAGTACCTACAAACTTCCAGTTTCAATCTGTAGATTTCCTTTTTTGCATGTTTACTTCATATCCACTTGTCTATTCACCTACCACATTCTGTGATTCCCCCAATGCCCTGTAACACACCCAACCAAGGAAAGTTTACATAGCCCTGGAATGTGAATGTCTTAGTAGTGGGATCGGTTTCTCTCCCACAATTCTGCACCCATTAAGTTTCTAAAATCACGCTTATCCTTCATGTACTTATTTTGAAGTTATGTACACCCCTAGAAACCTGCCTATCAATGGAGTTCTTACTGTCTTCTTAAGTAATATACATTTTCCCAGCAGAACAAAGTATGAAAAAACACATCAGAAAGTTGTTGAGCTTCTACTGAAGATGGCTGTATTGAAAAAGAAAGAATGAATCCCTGAGAGGAAACCTTTCCTCAGCCTCAGGTGCACATGCTTCAGGACTGGATGCTGTCTGTGTGTGTCTTGAGCACCCTTTGCAGCTCATTTCCTGCCCTTCAGGGAGGTCCTTTCTGGCCTCAGAGAGCTTGTTCCTCTCATAATCTCTAGCCGAGTATGAAGGGGCTCTTGGTCACAACTCTCCTACAGTGACAGGCTATGTTTTTCAGACTATCCCCGGAAGTGGGAAATTGGCATTACTAAACCTATTGAACTCTGCAGGATGATTAAAAAATATTTTTTTTAAACCACCAGCGATGCCATTTCCTTGTGCTTCAGGTGCTCTGAAACAGTGGGATCACAGTGCTTCCTGAAACTTGGGGGCTTCAGTTGAGGCTCTTTTCTCTGTAGGTTCCTCTAGTTGAATATTGCGCCAGAGAATACCTACAGGTGCAGATGACTGTGTGGACTAAAACCCCTTTTCATGTCTATCACTCCAAACACACACACACACACACACACACACACACACACACACACACACACACACACAGGTTGATTTTTGCAGCTTCATGACCCAAATTTGCCAGTTTTCCAAGTATTGAATTCATGGGCAGCACTCCCCAAACTTACATAGGCCTGTTTGTTTGGCTCTTTTTTTGTGGTGTTTCTGAATAAAACAAGTCACAAGTGCAGCCTTGGGAGGTGCATATATGTTGCGTTCATCTGTTCTCACCTGGGAACCTTTCAGATGCTCTAGGAGAAGTGAATCTTTGTCAATGAGGAGGATGTTGACCTTGATCTTGAACTTGTTTGTATCAGAGACTTTACATTGCTCTACTGTCCTTGTTATTTTTTCTTCAATTTCCTTTGGGTTTTCCAAAATACTTCTCCTCAGATAGAGTCTGAGCATTATCATATATTCAACTTTCATGAAAACTAATTATACTGGTGAGGTGGTAGTGCCTAGGGCATGTGAACTGTATGCACTCTCATACTTGAATATCCATGATTTAGTGGTCCTCTTCTTCTGGGTAATGATCTATACAAAGTGTCTCAGTGGTCAAGCAGATTTTCACTCTTTTGTGTACTCCATCCCTGAATGCAACATCTCCAAACTATTACACTGGATTTTACACTTTTAGTTTTACCCATTTCAATAGTAACAGAAAAACGGTTGTTCAGTACAAAGTCAAGTAAAATTTTCTTTTTCCACACAATATAAGGTCTGGAGAAATCCTTCCACTGTAGATGCTCTGGAGATGGCCACTGCTTTTCTTAATGACTAGTCCACCCCAATTCAAAGAGTCAAAATATGCTTGCATAACAGCCTTGGGAATCTAGAGATTCCTGAAGGGAATATCCTCAGGAACATAGGATGTCAAGGTCTCAAAATTCTCATCTAATTATCATTCATACATGTCCTCTGTACATTCATAGAAATTGCCACGTGTTTACAAAACTCTAACTTTTTCCTCCACCAGTTTCTGTTCCAGATAAACATCACTCAGCTAATATTCTGGAAATGCCTGTCAGTAAACGTGTGTGTGCCACATTATGGGAGAGAACATATGTAATTCTTAGCAAGAAAACTGAAAATTGAGCAGTTTGAGGAAGGAATAAGTATACAATGGATAGAAGAAAGCTCCCATTCAGAAAGCAGGTACACTAAAATTATCCCCAGTAGTACTGCCCTCTATGCCCTGTATCAGTGGAGCCTAGGATTGACCTGAGTTTATGTAGTACATAGTGGTGGAGAGTAGAGCACATTCCATCACTACTCAATGTGTAGTCCAGGATGTGCCCAACTCCCTCTGAGCTTTATTTACTGAGGTGTGAATTTGAGGAGTAGCAGTAAAGTTAACTGACGCCAGTGAAAATGTTATGTTAATTACTTGACATAAAATAAATATTATGAACCGGTTCAATGAGCTGATACAAAATGAGTCAAATAGAAAGAAGAATGAAGAAGGCTAATAGTAAACTCATAGGACTCCACACAGTAAACCAAGACATGCATTTCAGCTGTGTTCCCATCACACTTATGGGTAAATGAGAGGGATGGGCCTATCGTGGCTAGGGGGAAGTATACCTTTTTAATTGAATTACCGGTGACCTGCTTTCCTGAGACCCTGTGAGTCTTCGGTTTGTTTCTGAGATATTATAAGAAAGTAGTGGTACATATCTACAATTCTTCTTAATGCGAACCCTGAGAATGTGGCCTGACCTTTCTATGTTTCTGTCTGAAAAGAACTAGTTTGGGGACCTTGTGCAAGAATTATCTAAAAGGAAGTCAACATTGCTGGAGATTCTTTTCAACAATACTAGTGACATTACCCTCCCTGGGCACCTGAAAGTACTGTGAGTCCTCTGCTGAGTGTACAAAAATACAAGTCCTGCCTTGGCAGTTCCCATTTGTGTTAAAGGGCATGTCAACGATGCTCAAACATCAACATATATTGACCATTTAAGGGTCATCTGTGTTTGAATAGCCCTTTCCACTATTGAATCACATGAACAAACATTGGATTGCGGGATATTACAATTTGTGCATTCAATATTCATTCAGTTAATTAAATACTAAGTGATTTACTCCTGAATGAAGTAACAAGAGTGCCATCCAGTTGAGTGAATCAGAGTAATAGAAAAAAACCTGGATCCTCTTATTAGAACAGGTAGGCTTACCTTCTGTGGACATCAAAGGGAAAAGGACAAACTCAATATCCTGAACCAGATGGGATACCACTCACTATCTACCATCATCACCGCCATTTGTTTTATTGTACTTTTTTGAGAAGATGTCAAAGGAACAGTTCTTGCCTTTAGGGGAATAGTGACCTTGGAGCATAACTAATATGGACCCTCACTCACAGATGAGGAAATATAATAGGTTGGTAAATATTTTATTTAATTTTTTTGCTAGAGTATGTTCATCTCAAGCAAAGAAATAATTAATCTGGTTGAAAAAAATAAAACAAAGATCTTTTGACACTGTGGGTATTATTAGAATCAAATGTGGCAGGACGTTGGATTACGGTAAAATTATAGTGGAAAAACTCAAAGAAAAGTGTCATAGAGACAAAAAGTGCTGATGTGTATATTTAAGGGTGATGTCTTCAAATTAAGCAAGCCAAGAGAAACCAATCATAATGGCCATAAGGAGCATTAAACGAAGCAGTGAATTTCATGGTGAGATTTAAGGGAAGTTCTGACAGCTCATTTTCACCTCTGTAAAAAATTCATGACCACTTGTAAACCACATCTTTAAAATAAAATAGCTGGGCTCGGTGGCTCAGTCAGTAATCCCACACATTTGGGAGGCTGAGATGAGTGGATTGCCTGAGCCCGTGGGTTCAAGAGCCGCCTGGACAGCAAGATCTCATCTCTACAATAAATAAAAAAATCAGCCGGGTGTGGTAGCGCATGCCTGTAATTCCGGTTACTTGGAAGGCTGAGGTGGAAGGATCGTCATAGCTCAGCAGGTCGAGACTGTGGTGACCGGGAGCGGCCACTGCACTCGTCTGGGTGACAAAATGAGACTCCAACTAAAAAAAAAAAGAAAAAATAATAAAATAAAATAAAATAAAATTCTGTATGTGTTCAGAGAAGAATCCAAGTACAGAATATGAATTTAGAGAAACCAGAGAAAATATGTTTGAGGAGGATTGAGTGCGCTAAGATCTTTGTAAACAGTAGAAACATAAAGTATTCAGAGAAAGAGTTATGCTCAGAAAAATATTAGTTCACTTGAATTTGATGATGATGATAAGTAGACTTTTACTCCATTGATCTTGTTTTTGTTGTCTTGATGTTTTTGGAAGCTCAGTCTTGAACACTGAGAGTGGGGATTAAAATCAATCATCAATAGGAATTATTCACAGAGTATATAGGTAATGATTTGGTCATAGTTATATTAAGGTTATGGAAATGAAATTAGTGAAAATTCCGTGTCAGTACATCTCCATCTTGTAGGATAAAAATGATATCATTTAAACATTCTTTTTATCCCTATCAGAGTTGATATCCATGTGAGATGTGATGTAATTCTGTTCATGACGGTAGGGAGAGAAAATATTGGGGTATTTCTGGCCCTTCTAAGCAAATCTCAGAAGACTCATATTCTCCTACAAGTCCATTTTCTTATCTATGTGACACTTAGGAGGAAAGTCACCATATCCACACTGGGTGGATTTCAGCTAGGAATGAAGCTGACATGTTGGATTTATATGTTTAAAATTAGGTCCAGGAGCAACTTGGGGAAATAAATGTACTTTTGTATTATCCAGAACCAGAAACTCTTATATACAGTCTTATGATTTTGTTTAGCTGGGTTTTTCTCTCTTAATTTATCAATTAAATATCACTTTTAAAAATTTCATTTTCTGCTATAATAGCTTCAATAATAACTCTATAATTATGAAGATAAAAATAATATTGAAATTAACCCTAGTTCCATTTGTGGTCTAACTTGGTTTGTGGTACACAGTGTGTTAGCCTGGTCCAAGGCTGAATATCAAGATTACCCTTCAATATCTTCATATTAAAATAAAATATTCGATTCATATTTTTTGCCACTTTTTAATAGGGTTGCTGTTTGTTTTTGTTCTTTTTAAATTTAATTTTACAGATGTAGGGTACAATTCAGGGTTAGGTATACAAATGTTGATTATGCAGGTACCCTTGTTGATGTGCCCCACTCTCCCCTAGCAGTTTCCCTCAAATGCTAATTCCACCCTCCAATCCCTGCAGTTTTCCACTACTGCCTATCTCTTTCCTATAGTATTATGACAATTATTCAAGATACATTTATGAGAGAGAACATATGGGACTCTGTTCTTCGTTTCTGTGATAAATCACTGAGAATAATCGACAATAAATCCATTGAAGTTGTTGCAAAGTCCATATGTTTGTCCTTCTTTTTGGCTGCTTAATATGCCATGGTTTATATGTACCACATTTTTCGTCCAGTCAAACTTCGATGGGCACCATGATTGGTTCTTTCAGAAATCGTCACACTGTCTCCCACGGAGGCTGCACTAGTTTGCATTCCCACCAGTAGTGTAGAAGTGTTCCTTTCCTCCACATCCTCACCAGCATATGTTGCTTGTTTTATTAATGATGGCCATTCTTATTACGGCTAGGTGGTTTAGCAATGTGATTTGCTTCTCTCTGATGATGATTGAGCCTGAGCACGACTTCCTATCTTTTTTCTGCCCATATATGTTCTTTGAGAAGTGTGTATTCATGTCCCTTGCCCACTTTTTAATGGGGCTGTTTGCTTTTTTCCTTTGGTCGTGGTTGAATTCCCTGTAAATGCTATATGTGGGCCTTTGTCAGATATAGAGTTTGCAAATACTTTTTCCCATTATGAAGCTTGCTCTCTGCTCTCTTGATTGTTCTTTTGCTTTGCAGAAGTTTGTCAGTTTGATGAGGTCCCACTTGTCTATCTTTTTTCTTATGGAATGGGCACTTAGGGTTCTGATAAAGAATTGGTTGCCAGTTCCAATTTCCAAAAGGATGTCTCATGCATTTTCTAAGATTCTTATACTTTGAGGTTTTATCTTTGGGTGTTTGATCCATGTAGAGTTAATTTTTGTGTATTGTGATAGGTAGGGGTCCTGTTTCAATCTTCTGCATGTGATCAGTCAGTTTTTCCAGCACCATTTACTGAGTAGGTTCTCCTCTCCCCATTCGTTGTTGTTAGAGGCTTTGTCAAAGATGCTTTGGTTGAAAAAAATGAGAATTTGCTTTTGTAATCTCTATTCTGTTCCATGGGTCTATATGACTGTTCTTGTACCAATGCCAGGCTGTTTTGATCACTATAGCTTTAAGTAAAGTTTAAAGTGTGGAAGTGTGATACCTCCAGCTTGTTTCTTTTGCTAAGGATTGTTTTGGCTATCCGTGATCATTTGTGTTTCCTTATGAATTTCTGTATTGTCATTTCCAGACAGTGATGTTGGTAATTTAATGGGCATTCTATTCAATCTGTAGATTTTCTTTGGTAGGATGGACATTTTAACAAAGTTAATTTTTTGAGCATGGAATATTTTTTCCATTTGATTGTGTCTTCTTTGATTTCTTTGAGCTGTGTTTTGTAGGTTTCACTGTAAATGTCTTTCACTTCTCTGGTTAGGAAGATGCTGAATAGTTTCTTTTATGTGTGGTTATTATGAATGGGATCATGCTTTTAATATGGGTTTCTGCCTGCTTGTTTTTTGTGTATAAGAATGCAACTGTCTTTTGCACATTTGATTTGTACTCTGAGACTTTGTCAAAGTACTTTATCAGTGAAAGCAGTTTTTTGACAACTTCTTTTGGATTCTCAAGGTATAGGATTTTATCATCAGCAAAGGGGGATAACTTGACTTCCTCTTTTCCTATTTGGATACCGCTGATTTCCTTCTCTTTTCTAATTGCCTTAGAAATGATTTTCAGCACAATTTTGAACAAGAGGGGTGAGAGTGGGCAGCGTTGTTTTGTTTAATGTTTCAGGGTAAATATTGTCAGTTTCTGGCATTTAGCAACATGTTAACTGAGAGTTTTTCATAGACTGCACTTGCTATTTTGAGGTATGATTCTTCAATTCCTAGGTATTTGAGAGTTTTTATCAAAAAGGATGGTGGATTTTATAAAAATATTTTTCTGAATGTAATAAGATTTTTGTTTTTTCATGGTTTTACATGGTTCTTGTTTTTACAACTGTTGATGTATTTAATTACCTTTATGATCTTGCAAATGTTGAAGCTTCCCTACATCCTGGAGATGTAGCCTACTTGATCATGGTAGATGATTATTTTTGGATTGAATTTGCTAAAGTCTTGTTGAGGATTTTTGCATCTATATTCATCAGGGATATTGGCCTGTAGTCCTCCTTTTTTGTTGAATTTTACCCAGTTTGGGTATCAGTGCAAAATTAGCTTCATAAAATGGTTTGGGGAGAATTTCATATTTTTACCTTTTTCAATTGCCTGATATACTTTGCAAAGAATTGGTATCAGCTCCTCCTTGTACATTTTGTAAAATTCTGCTGGAGAGCCATCTGGTCAAGGGCTTATCTTCGCAAGCAGTTTTCGTATCACAGAGTCAATTTCCTGGCTTGTTATTGGTCTATTTAGTGTCTCAATGTTTTCTTGTTTCAGCCTGGGGAGGTTGTGTGATGTCATAAAGTTTTCCATTTTATTGAAAGTATCAATTTTTTTTACATATAAGTGTATGTAGTAGTCTCTAATAGTCTTTTGTGTTTCTTCAGTGTAGTTTTCTTATGACACAGTCATTTCCTGGGTTTCTGTTGGTCTATGTAGAGTCTCAATGTATTTTTGTTTTAACCTGGGGAGGTTGTGTGATGTTAGAAAGTTCGCCATTTCATTTAGGGTAACAAGTTTGTGTACATGTAGGTGTACTCATAGTCTCTAGTAATCGTGTGTATTACTTTGGGGTAGTTTTTGTATGACAGACTCAATTTCCTGGGGTATTACTTGTTTATTTAGTGTCTTAATGTCTTCTTGTTTCAACCTGGGGAGGAGCTGTGATATCAGGAAGTCTTCCATATAATTCTCGTTGTCATGTTTGTTTCCATACAGGTATAGATAGTAATCACTGATAATTTTTTTTTTTTTTTTTAGGGTAAGTTGTCATTTGATTTTTGTATTTCTGATTATGTTTATTTGGGCTTTTTCCTCTCTTTTTCTTGGTCATTCTGATTAGGGGGTCCATCAGTCTTGTTGATTCTTTTTTAGCTGATGTTTCTATGGTATTATTGTCTTCCATGTCCAGTGTATGGGCTCTTATTTTGGTGATTTGGATTCTTCTGCTAAAGTTGGGGTTTTGGTGGTCTACTCTTTTTAGCTCTCTTGGATTATTTGATAAGTTCTGAACTTGTGATCTTTCCTTTTTCATGATTTGTGCTCCTAGAGATATGAATTCCCCTCCGATAACTGTTTTCAGGGCATCCAAGAGCATTTGGTAAGATATTTCTTCATTTTCTTTTTTTTCCAGGAATACTTTAATTTCTGCTTTGATTTCAGTGTTGACCCAGTATTTGTTAAGCATCATGTTGTATGTTGTCTATATCTTTCGGGGCTTTGGGGAAATTTTGTTGTTGTTGATATTTACTTTTACTCCACAGTGGTCTGAGAATGTGCATAGCAAAATTTCAACCTTATGGAATATATTTATGCTTGATTTATGGCCAAGGATATGATCGATTTGGTGTATGTTCCACGGGGTAATGAATACAATGTATATTGTATAGTTGTTGGGTCAAATAAACTGTAGGTATCTATTAAGTCCATGTGGTCAATTGTCAAGTTTAGGTTCTGTATCTCCGTGTTGAATTTTGCCTCAGTGATCCATCTAGGGCTGTTAGTGGAGTATTAAGTCCCCTGCTATAATAGTTTTGGAGTCAATATCTTTTTTCAGTTTACTTTGTAGTTGCTGAATGTCCTAGCTAGAACTTCCAAAACTATGCTTAACAAGAGGGGTGAGAGTCATCATTCTGGTCTTTTTCCAGTTTTCAGGGAAAATGCTTCCAATTTCTGTCTGTTTAGCAGTATGATGACTGGGGGATCTTGTAGATGGCTCTTAATATTTGGAGGTATGTTCCATCTATGCCTTGATGTTCGAGGGCTTTTATCGAGAAGGAGTGCAGAATTTTATCAAAAGCTCTTTCTGTACCTAATTATAAAATCAAGTGATTATTGTTTTTACATTTGTTGATATATTTAATTACGTTTATGGTCTTACAAATGCTGAACCAGCCTTACATACCGGGCATAGAGCCTACTTTGGGTGTGGTGAATGATTTTTGAGACGTGTTGTTGAATCTAGTTTGCTAGCATCTTGTTGAAAATTTTAACAGCTATGTTCATCAAGAATATTGGCCTGTAGTTCTCTTTCATTGTTGAATCTTTACATGACCTGTGTATCAACGTGATGTTAGCTTCATAAAATGATTTGGGGAGAGTTCCATCATTCCCAATCTCCTGAAGTACTTTCAATGGATTGGTAGCATTTCCTCCTTGTATATTTTGTAGGATTCTGCTGGAAAGCCATCTGAGCCAGGGGTTTTTTGGTAGGTAGTTTTCTTATGACATAGTCAATTTTCTAGTTGTTATTAGTCTATTTAGGGTCTTGATTTCTTTTTGTTTCAACCTGAGGAGATTGTGTGATGTCTAAAAGTCCTCCATTTCCTTTAGGTTTTCAAGTTTGTTTCCATACAAGTGTACACAATATTCTCTGGTAATCTTTTTTTTTTTTTTTTTTTTCTTTAGGGTCAGTTGTGAATTGATCTTTTGTTTTTCTGATAGAGTAAATTTGAACTTTTGTTCCCTTTTTTGTGTTCAGCCTAGCTAGGGGAACAGCAGTCTTGTTTATCCTTTCAAAGTATTAGCTTTTTGTTTCATCTTTTTTTTCTTCTTGTATTACCATTTTGTCTTTTATGTCCCGGATTTGCGATTTTATTTCGGTGATCTGGATTCGTCTGTTGAAATTAGGGATTTGGTGGTCTTGCTTTGCCAGGTTTCTTATGTAACTTGTTAGACACTTAAAAGTGTTATCTTTTCATTTTCTTTGTATGTGTTTTGATTTCCATGTTGACCCAGGAGTCACTTAGCAACATGTTGTTTAGTGTCCATGTCTTTGTGTTTTATAGGGGGTGTTTGTTGTTGATATTTATTTTTATTCCAATGTGTTCTGAGAAAACGCATGGAAGAATTTCAATTTTATGAAATTTGTTTATGCTTGATTTATGACCAAGGATGTGGTTGATTATAGAGTATGTTCCATGTGGTGATGATTAGAATGTATATTCTGTGGTCTTTGGGTGCACACTTCTGTAGGTATCAATTAAGTATGTGGTCAAGAGTCACATTGAGGTTCCGGATCTCCTTGCTGATTTTTTGTTTTGGTGATTTGTCTAGGGTTGCGAGTGGGGTAATGATGTCCACAGTTATGATAGTATAGAGTCAATATCTGTTTTAGATATGGCTACAATCTGCTCTACAAAAGTCGGTGCTTCTATGTTTACTGCATATATGTTTAGGATGAATATTACTTGTTTATTCATTGGACCTTTTATCATTTTGTAGTGAGCTTCTGTATCATTTTTTATTTATGATAGCTTAAATGGTATTTTGTCTGATATTAAGATCGCAACTCCTGTTTTCTTTTGTGTTCCATTATCCCAAAATCTTGCTACACATCCCCTTATTTTAACACTGGGTGTCCATTCAGGTGAGATAACTCACTTGGAGACAAAAATTTGTTGCCTCATTATATTTTATCCATTTTGCTATTGTCTGTCTTTTCAGTGGTGCATCTACTCCATTCACATTCAGGCTAATTATTGAAATGTGAGTGTTTTTTTCTGTGTCATAAGGTTCTTATAGAGGTGATTTTGTTCCTGTTTGTTTGTCTTTCTTTTGATTTTGGGTTTGCTTCTTGGGTGTTTTCAATCTTTTTTCTTCACTCTTGTGAAGAACGCTGTCTTTTTTCCCTTTCTTCTGTGTTTAATACTTTCTTTCCTTTATTTTATAATCAATATTTTTTACTGTGATATTGTGGGGTACAGTTAAGGGTTAGGTATAAAATATGCTTCATTCAGGTACCCTTGTTGATAAGTGGTATCTCCCCATATCCAGACAGATATTTACTACCATTAATCCAATCTCCCTCCCCATAGTTTTTCACTACTGTCAGTCATTTTCTTATAGTATTACAGTGGATGTTCAAGGTCCACTATATGAGTGAGAACATGTGATACTCAGATCTTTTTTTCTGTGAGAGGTCACTCAGTATTATAGACTCTAGTTCCATACAGGTTGCTGCGAAATTCATGATTTTGTTCTTTTTTATGGCTACGTAGTATTCCATTATGTATATGTACCACATTTTTTAATCCAGTCATCTTTTGATGGACAGCATGGTTGATTCCAGGTTCTTGCTATTGTGAAAAATGCTACAATAAACATACGTGTGCAGGTATCTTTTTTATAGAGTGATTTGTGTTAATACTTTCTTAAGTGTTACTTGTAGAACTGGTTTGCAGGCAGGGTAAATTTTAGGGATTGAACGTCTGGGAAAGATTTTAATTCTTCCTCACTGATAAAACTTATCTTAGCTAGGTTGGTTATTCTTGGTTGAAATTGTTTATTGTTGAGAACTTTGAAGTTTGAGCTCCAAGCTTTCCTAACCTGAAGTGTTTCTTTGTTAAATCTGCTGCTATTCTAATGGGTCTTCCCCAGTAGGTAGTCTAGCATTTTCCTCTTGTTGCCTGTAGGATTTTTTCCTTATACCTACTATGTGTAGGCGAATTACTATGTGTCTAGAAGATGATCTTCTCATTTGTTGTCTCACTTGAGATCTATGAATCTCGTGTGTTTGGTCACATTCCTTGTGAGATGAGGGAAATTTTCTTGAACAATTTCATGGAATGTTATTTCCAGGGTGATCTGTCTTTATTTGTACCTTAGGAAGTCCAATCACTCATCTCTTGCAGCTTTTATTCTGCCTTTTAAAGCTTCCTTTCTATGTTTTTGACACTTTGGATTAATTCTATATTTTGATCCTCAAGCTCTAAGATTCTTCCTTCTGCTTGACCAATTCTTCTTCTCATGCTTCTTGGTTTGTTACTTATTTCAATTACCGTATTCCTTACTGCTGTAATCTCAGTTATCAACTGCTTCATTCTTTTATCTTGTCTCTCCTTATTTATTCTCTCTATTAATATCTTAATGTCTGGGTTTGTAGTTTGAGACCAATTATTCTGGGGGTCTCTTCATTGTTTGTGTTCCGAAGTCTGTTTTCTCAGTGTCTGACCTCACAGGGTTCTGTGAGAGGCTCATATTCTTCTTTTAGTTTTTCTTCATTCGTATATATTCCCCACACATACATTTTTTCTCCTACTCTTTAATTCTGTTGTTCAGGCATGGTGGGGTTGATTTTAATTCTGTTTGCTCATTCTCCATTTGTTCTTTATGTGAATGCTATGGTTTGCTAAATTCTGAATCCAGTTTGTGCATTGCAGTCTGTATGTTTGCAGTTTTGAAATTTAATTGAGATGGGAGCTGTGGTTCAAAATCTATCTTCAGATTCCTGTATCCACTGACAGGTGAAAGGGCATCCTGATACCCACTTCCATCTTCATTACAATCTGTTCATGCAGCGGGTGTATAGGTTTACTTCGTGAAAGAAAAATGGGGAAATAAAAAGAAAAAGATTGGAAAAAGAAAGGAGTGGAAGAGAGAAAGAGGAAGCTTTAGAGAGTGAAGAGTAAGAGGGAAAACAGATAGATGTACCAACTGACAAATGAAAAGGGACACAAAGACCGAAAAGAGTTAAAAAAAAAACCCTTAAACATAGATCATACAAACACACAAACCAACCAAAATCTCCCTATTGATATACTTTTTCCATGCACAGACAGGAAGTCTAAGAAAAAAATCTGTATAATAACAGAAGCAACGCAAGTACGAAAGCATTATCAAAAACATAAAGAAAAAGAAAAAAGGAAAGGAAAACAAACAAAAATGATCAAAATAAACAACAAAAAAAGTAAAAACAAGGAATCAAACTAACTCTGAGGTCATTCCTGTAAGTCCAACAGCCTTCCAGCTCTTATCTCTAGCCCGTACCCTCTGCCCTTTGTGCAGGCACATAGGGTTGCTTACAGCTTGGGTCAGATGCCCCAGACCTAATGTGGATGGAGGTAGATCAGATCTGGACTCAACTGACTTGCTGTCTGTCAAGTCTGACACTCAGATCTGACCTGTCTGTGTCTCATCCAGATTGGGTGAAGGGTTTCTGTTTCTCCCAGTTTGATGAGATTATCTTAGGTCACACATTGGAGTCTGGGTGGAGCTGGGTGGAGTTAGGTGATGTAATGCAAATCCCTTTCTGGTACTGGAACAGAGAAAATGGCATCAATCGGCATTCTTCACCAGGGATGGGAATACTTTCTGGCAATCTCAGATCTCTCTCCAATGTTCAAATCCAGGACACCAGTTGATTTTTTTAGCAGGTGATGATGTGGGCCAGGTGCCAGGTGATGAGAATCAGCTGGATTCAGCTGATTTTTCTCAGGAGAGTCACATGAACATTAGAAGTTCTTGTATGTCTGTTTCTCCAATCAGTGTGATGGGGTTTGTACTCAGTGTACTAGGTCCGTGAATTTGAGTCTCCCCTTAGGTGGACATTCACTCATTCACCAGCACACACCTACTCACACAGAGAGACTTTATGGACACTTTCTTTTGCAGAGACTATCACGATCTGACCCGTCCAGTTGTCATCTTGTTTAGCATCCACCCCAGCCCAGTTTCATTGGGCAGAATGACTGATTCCATATTTTTGCTATTGTGAATATTGTTGAAATAAACATGTATGTGCAGGTATCCTTTTTGTAGAATTATTTGAGTTCCTATAGGTATATTCCCAGCAGGGAGTTAACTTGGTTATATGGAATGTCTATTTCTTTTTCTTCTAGAAGCTTCCACACTATTTTCTATAGAGGTTGAACAAGTTTGCATTCCAACCAACAGTTTGCATTCCAGCCATCAGTGTAGAAGTGTTCCCTTTTTTCCTGAATCTGTATATTTTAATTTTATTAATTATGGCCATTCTTATTGGGATTATGGGTATATTATTGTGACTTTGATTTACATTTCTCTGATAATTAATGAGGCTAAAATTTTTTTCTTGTGACTATAGTCCACCGGTATATCATCTTTTGAGAAATGTCTATTCATGTCCTTTGCCCATTTGTAATGGATCTGTTGGTTTTTTTCCTTTGAGCACATTTGAGTTCCTTTTGCATCCTGGATGTTTGGGCTTTGTCAAATAAATAGTTCGCATTTTCCCCCATTCTATGGATTACCTCCTCACTCTCCTTTGCATTGAAGAAGCTTTTCAGTTCAACAAGGCTCCACTTGTCTGTCTTATCTCTTATACCATGAATATTTTGGGTTTTGATCTGCAATTGGTTGTCTATTCATATATCTAAAATGATGTCTCCTGCGTCTTGAAGATTCTTGTAGTTTGAGGTTTCACATTTAGGTCTTTGATTTTTTAGAGTTGATTTTTGTGTATGGGGATACGTAGGGTTCATGTTTCTTTTTAAATTTTTTTATTTTTAAATATGGAGTACAATTCAGTGTTAAGTATACCAATGTGTCTCTGTCTTCTGCATGTGGTCAGTCAATTTTACCAGAACCATTTACTGAATATGTTTGCTCTCCACAGCGGTTATTGGTGGAGGTTTTATTGAAGATGAGTTGGTTGACAAATTGAGGTTTTTTGCTTCGGGGATCTTAGTTCTATTCCTTTGGGCCATATGCCTGTTCTTGTGCCAGTTCAAAGTTGTTTGGATTACTGTAACCTTGTAATACAGTTTAAATTATGGAAATGCAATGCTTTCTGCTTTGTTTCATTTATTAAGTACTTTTTGGGTATTCATGGTCAATTATGCTTCTGTGTGAATTTCTGTATTGCCATTCCCAGGACTAGGAAGAATGATGCTGGCAGTTTAATGGGTATTGTGTTGAATCTGTAAGTCACCTTCGACAGGATGGACATCTCTGCAATGTTGATACTTCCTATTCAAAAGCATGGAGTAATTTTTTCCATTTGTTTTGTCTTCTTGGATTTCTTTGAGAATAATTTTGCAGTTTTTTATTGTAAAGCTTTTTCACTTCTTCAGTTAGGATGATGCCAATTTTTAAAAAATTATTGTGAATATGATTGTGCTTTTATTTGGTTGTCTGTTTGTTGTTTGTGTACATTGATTCACCTATCTTTTGCACATTTATTTTGTACCCCAAGAATTTGACAAAGTCCTGTAACAGTATAAGGAGGTTTTGATAGATTATCGTGGATTTTTGAGGTATAGGATCATATCATTAACAAAAAAAGGATAACTTAACTTCTTATTTTTCTATTTGGATATGCTTGATTTCCTTATTTTGTCTAATTGCTCTAATTAGGACTTCCAACATAATTTAGAACAGGAAGAGTTAGAGTGGGCAGCCTTGTCTTGTTCCAGTTTTTAGTGAAAAGGCTTCCAGTTTTTTTTTCCATTTACACATATGCTGGCTGTGGATTTATCCTAGATGAGGATTACTATTTTGAGGTATGTTCTTTCTGTGTCTAGGTGTTTGAGGGTTTTTTTTTCCCAGAAGTGATGCTAGATTTAATCAAAAGCTTGTTCTGCATCTAATGATGAAAACTTATGCTTCTTATTTTTCCATCTATTGATGTATTTGAATACATTTATGGTCTTGGTACGTGTTGAACCTGCTCTGCTTCCCAGGGATGAAGTCTAATTGGATATGGTGGGTGATATTTGAAAATTGTTGGAGAAGAGATTAAGATGACACTTGACAGGTTGCCCTGCAAAAATCTCCGTGGAAGCAAGTAAACATAAAGACTCTCCACATGAGTAGGCAGGCACTGGTGGGAGCGTGAATGTCCATCTGAGGTGATACTCGGTTGAATCCACGTGGGTCCCCACTGACGCATATTGCAAGCTCATTCCACCCTAAAATTGGAGGTCAGCTCCCAAGAATGCCACAAAAACATCTGCTGAGGGTATGCACCTGAGAAAATCTTGTTGAATTCAGCTGATTCCCAGCACCTGGCACCCAATACACACCATCACCTGGCATACCAGACCCGCTGAAATGCAGGATTTGATTATTGGAGAGAGAGCATCAGGGGAATCTGGATAGAGAAATACATGCCTGGTAAGAAGCTGCCCACCTCAGTCATTTTTCAGGAAGAAATTTGCATTGCTATGCCCAACTCCCCCCTCAACTCCAACCTGTTGCCTAAGCAACACACAAACAATTGCCCCAAGTACTCCCTTAACATTGAAATAGGAGAGAGACCTAATAAGGTGCTGGATCTTGCAAGGCCTAACAAAGTGCCAATGCAACCCAGAGAACCAAACTCTGTGAATGGCAGGTCAACTACTCAGGGCTGTATTGTGGTCCAGAGGAAATATCCTGAGAGCACAAACTTCAGAGGGACCTGAGTGTATTGAGTTCCAGGCATCACACTCCGAACCCTGATCCAACCATGGGACAAAGTGTGTGGTCAGAAAAGGTTGAGGAAAAACTCCAAAGAGATCAGTGGTGAGTTCTGGCTAACACAAGCCTCTTCCTCCCCAGCAATCCTCTGAACATCAGACCCACCTAGCTGGGTTATGACTGAGAGGGACAAACCCAGACAGAGCCTACACATCAGTCACTATAGGAGAATCCCATTCCAGGATAAGCCTGGCTGGGGCAACCTTGAGAGAATACATACCTCGGGAGGAGACTATCCTGTATATCCCCACCAGAGATCTCACAGATCATAGGAGAGTGGGAGCGGAGGACTGCAGCCCCAACCACCTTTGCTGCCTTTCCTCCTTCCCTGATCCACTCACTGAGGATAGAGTGAATGGTGGTTCTGCAAGAGAGATCTGATGATTAGAGGAACAACTACAGAGCCTGCCGCAAGAGGATAGGTATTTTTGTCTCTGTGTTTTGCTTTGTTCTGTTTTGTTTTTTTCAAATTTTTAGTTATTTTTTTAATTTTAAAAATTTTCTGACTGTTTGTTAGGTCATCTATTTTTAAAACATTTTCAATTGTGCATGAATGTGTGTGTGAGGTTTTGAACTGCATCCACTCCCCTGTTTTTTTCTTTCTTTTGTTTCTCCATTTCTTTCTGCCTTTATTTGTCATTCTCTGTTTATGTGTGTATGTGAATGACTGAGAATTCATTTATTTTTATTTTGCTGTTAGTTTTTGCTCTTTAGTTCTTCTGGGTTTTTTAATATTCATTTTTCTTTCTTTTTTTTTTTTTTTTACAATTTAAGAGATGTGTCAATATATTTGTGAGATGTGAGGGTTCCCCCTGAATCCTACCACCTGTTTTTCTCCTTTTTTCTGTTTTCTTATTCTCTCCCCTTTGGTCTTCTTGTCTTTCTTCTCTATTTACTTTGTACTAGGCATGTGTATCCATGTTTAAATTTCTTGGAGTTTTTCTGTTGTGGTAGTTTGTTTTGTCTTACTTTATTATTATGGCAGATTGTTTTATGGTGTGGGTTGGTTTCTTCTTTGCATCATTGTATAGAGTGGTAGTGAGGAGTGGATCTCAAGAAAAACATACCACAATAAGTGATCATTTTAACTTGCGAGTAGCATCTGACTCCTAGCATCCCATCCCCCGCTTTAGTTGGATTATAAAACAAGAGATAGCAAAGCTTCCCACCCACAAATCTATTTCAAAATAGAAGAAATAAAGAGCCCAGATCATGGAAGAATAGGGGACTGAGCAAACATCAGAATGGAAAGGCTCTTCCACTGACACTGAATAAAAGAACAAAAGAAAAACAAAAGAGATCTGTCACAAATGAAGAAAAGTCACAGGAAGGCCTCAGGCAATTCCATGTATTCCAAAGACAAAACCCCTTAGAAATCAGACCTTGGTGCCCAAACAATGGAAGTCACCAACGACTGACCCCAGAATATGACAGAATATGTCAGAGAATGGTTGGAAAGAGTGAATAAGACTCAAGAAAGACAAGATGCAACACTGAAAAAACTTGTAAAAGAGATTCTGGCAATAAAAATCTTCATCCAGGAAATAGATAACAAGATGACAATCATGGAAAACAGAATCAATCTAGTTGAAGAAAGTCAGAACTTGATGACCAGAACATGGCATTAACCTGATTTTTAAAAAACATAGAAAAATACTCAGAAAGAAGGAACAAAGCCTACAAGAAATGTGTGATTATTTCAAGAGGTCAAACCTATGCATAATTGATAATCCAGAAGAAAAAAGGAAAAATGAGAACAACTTGGAACAAGCATTTGAGGAGGTAATCCAAGAAAACTTTCCCCATTTCACCAGAGATGTGACCAGCCAAGCAGAAGAGATACAGAGAACCCCCATAAGACATCAAATGAAAAGACCAAGCCCTAGACACATAGTAATTCGCCTACACAAAATAGGCACAAAAGAAAAAATCCTAAAAGCAACAAGAGGGAAATGTCAGACTACCTACTGGAGAAAACCAACAAAATAGTAGCAGACCTATTGGCAGAAACACTACAAGCAAGAAGGGATTGGAACCATATATTCCTTAAAGTCCTCAATGATAACCATAAAGTCCTCAATGATAAGCAATTTAAACAAATGATTTCTTATCCAGCCAAGCTCAGTTTCATCAGTGATGGAAAATTAAAATCCTTCCCAGACATCGAATCTCTAAGAGATTTTGCAGCTTCCAGACGAACTCTACTGGAGACACTTAGAAAGTTATTAATCCCAGACGAAAGAATAAAAGAATCTACACACTTCCCAAGAGAACAGCAGAGCACAGAATCACCAGGAAATACAACACAACAAGAAACTTGAAAACACATGCGTACACTAACCCAAAGTCAAAAGAAAACAAGCAAACAAAGAAAAAACTGAAGTAGAGGACTTTCTGATATCAGACAACCTCCCTAGGTTAAAACAAGAAGTCATTAAAACGCTAAATAGAGCAATAACAACCCAGGAAATTTACTCTATCATACAAAACTACCTAACAAAAAAAGCCCTGGACCAGATGAGTTTCCAGCAGAATTCTACAAAACGTACAAGGAAGAGCTGATACCAATCCTACTGAAACTATTCCAGACAATTGAGAAAGAGGGAATTCTTCCCAAGTCATTTTACAAAGCTCATATCACACTAATACCCAAACAGGGTAAAGTTCCAACAAAGAAAGCGAACTACAGGTCAATATCCCTTATGAACATAGATGCAAAATCCCTCAAAAAGATCGTAGTAAATTGGATCCAAAACACATCTCAAAAATCATCCACCATGACCAAATGTCTTCATCCCCAGGAGGCAGGGCTGGCTCAACATTTGCAAGATCATAAATGTAAATAAATACATCAACAGATGTAAAAACAAGAACCACGTGATTACATCATTAGATGTAGAAAAAGCTTATGATAAAATTCAGCATCCCTTCTTGATAAAAACCCTCAAACACCTAGGTATACAAGGAACATACCTCAAAATAGTAAGTGCCATCTACGACAAACCCACAAGTAACATATTGCTAAATGAACAGAAACTAGGAACATTTCCCATGAAAACTGGAACAAGACAAGACTGCCCCTCTTCTGCAGTATTGTGTTGGAAGTCCTAGCTTGAGCAATTAGACAAGGACATCAGAGGCATCCAGAAAGGAAAAGAGGAAGTCAAGTTATCCCTCTTTGCTGATGTTATGATCCTATACTTTGAAAATCCAAGAGAATCTGTTGAAAACCTGCTTGCACTGATAAAGGACTTTGGCAAAGTCTCAGGGTACAAAATAAGTGTGCAAAGGACAGTTGGATTTTTATACACCAACAAGAAGCAGGCAGAGACCCAAATAAAAAGCACAATCCCATTCCAAATAGCCATCAAAAAAATGAAATACCTCAGCGTCTTCCTAACCAAAGAAGTGAAAAACTTTTAAAATGAGAATTACAAAACACTACTCAAACAAATTCTCGAAGACACAAACAAATGGAAAAATATCCCATGCTCATGGATAGGAAGAATCATCATTGTTAATATGTCCATCCCACCACAGGCAATATACAGATTCACACAATACCCATTAAGTTACCAACATCATTGTTCTCAGACCTGGAAATGACAATACAGAAATTTATATGGAAACATAAATGACCACGAATAGCCAAAACAATCCTTAGAAAAACAAACAAACAAACAAACAAACAAAAGTAGGAGGTATCACACTCCCAGGATTCAAACTATAGTATAAAGCTACAATAATCAAAACAGCCTGGTATTGGTACAAAAACAGGCCTATAGTCCAATGGAATATAACTGAGATGTTAGAAACAAAACCTCAATTTCTCAGCCAACTCATCTTTGGAAAAGCCTCCAACAACAACCACTGGGGAGACGAGAACTTATTCAGTAAATAGTGCTGGGAAAACTGGCTGAGCACATGGAGAAGATTGAAACAGGAACCTCACCTATCACAAAACACAAAAATTAACTCTAAATGGATCAAAGACCTAAACGTAAAACCTCAAACTATAAGATGCTTAGAAAGCGCAGGACACACCCTTATGGCAAATGGAACTGGGAACAAATTGCTATTCAGAACCATAAAGGCATAAGAAATCAGATAGACAATTGGTACCTAATCAAATTACCGAGCTTCTGCAAAGCAAAAGAAACCATCAAGGGAGCAGGGAGACAGCCCACAGAATGGGAAAAATATTTGCCAAGTGTATATCTGACAAAGGCCTAACATCTAGGATTTACAAGGAACTCGAATGTGCTGAAAGGAAAAAAAAATCATCCCCTTAAAAAGTGGGCAAAATACATGAATAGACACTTCTCAAAAGAAGATACACTGGCAGTCAATAGACACATGATAAAGTGCTCAGCCTCACTCATCATCAAGGAAATGTAAACCAAAACCACAGTGAGATACCACCAAACCCCTATAAGAATGACCATCATTAATAAAACAAACAAAAACAGATGCTGGGGAGAACGTGGAGAAAAAGGAACGCTTCTAAACTGCTGGTGGGAATGCAGACTGGTACAACTTCTTTAGAAGACAGTGTGGCCATTTCTGAAAGAACTAGAAATTGACCTTCCACAAGACCCAGCAATCACCCTATGGGAAATATACCCGGAGGAACTCAAATTATTCTACAAAAGAGATGCCTGCACACGTATGTTTGTTGCAGCTCTATTCACAATAGCAACAACATGCAACCAACTGTGTTGCCCATCAAAGCTGGACTAGATTTTAAAAATGTGGTACATATACACAATGGAATATTATGAAGCCATAAAGAAGCACAAATTTACGGACTTTGTAGCAACTTGGATGAATTTGGTGTCGATCTTACTCAGTGATTTATCACAGAAACAAAGAACTCTGTTCCATATGTTCTCACTCTTAAGATGACATTGAACAATTATAATGCTATAAGAAAGCGATTGGCAGTAGTGGAAAACTGTCAGGGGAAGGGCAGATGCGACTGGAAGTTGGGAGAAACTGCTAGGGGAGGGAATGGGCTTACCTCATCAACAAGGGTAACTGCATGATCAATGTTTATATACCTAACCCTGATTTGTACTCCACATCTTTATATTGAATAAATAAATTTTTAAAAAAGTGTTGTTGGATCCCATTTGCTAGAATCTTATTGAGAGTGTTTACATCTATGTTCATTAAGGATATTGGCCTGTAGTTCTCTCCTTTTGTTGGCTCTTTGAGCAGTTTGGGTATCAGTGTGATAATAACTTCATAAAATTATTTGAGGAGAATTCTGTCTTTTTCAAATGCCCGGAATAGTTTCAATATAATTGGTATCAGCATGTCTTTGCATGTTTTGTAGAAATCCACTTGGAAGCATTCTGGTGCAGACCTATTTTTTTTTTTCTTTTTGTAGATAGTTTTCTTATGACAGAGTCAATTTCCTGGATTGTTGTCGGTCCATTTAGTGTCTTCTTGTTTCAACCTTGGGGAGTTGTATTATGTTAGAAAGTACTCCATTTTATTTAGGTTATCAAGTTTGTTTCCCTACAAGTGTGCATAGTGAACTCCGATAATCTATTTCTTCAGGGTCAGTTGTGATTTGATTTTTGCATTTCTGATTGTTTTTATTTATCTTTTTTGTCTCTCTTCCTTGGTCAGTCTGGTTAGGGAGTCCATCAATCTTGCTTATTCATTTAAAGAACCACGGTTTTTTGTTGATTTTTTCCCTATAATATTGTTATCTTCTATGTCCTGTGTTGGGGCTTTTACTTTTGTGATATGGATTCTGCTAAATTTAAGGTTTTGGTTGTCTTGTTTTTCCAGTTCCCTTAGATGATTTGTTATGCTGTTATCTTGCAAAATCCCTATTTTCTTGATGGGTGTTCATAGGGATATAAATTCCATTCTTAGAATTGCTTTCAAGGCATCCCAGAGGTTTTAGTAAGATGTTTCTTCAGTTTTAATTTGTAACCAGAAATTTTTTAATATTTATTTTAATTTTTGTGTTAACCTAGTCGTTGTTCAACATCATGCTGTTTATTAACCATGTCTTTGTGGGTTTGGGGGGAATTTTGTTGGTGTTGATATTTATTCTTATTCCACTGTGGTCTGGGAAGTGCAGGCAGTATTTCAGTCTTATGAAATTTGTTTGCACTTTATTTATGGCTGAGGATGTGATCAATCATGTACTACATTCCAAACAGCTATTTTAAGTCAGTCATGCAATATGTTCAAATATTCAAAAACATATAAGGGTTGCTTCCTCATCACATATACCCCAGGTCCTCTTTATGGTCATAAACCTGGATTTTTTTTGAAGAAACATTAGAGACAAGCAACTTTCAATACTTTTTGAAAGAGCTTTATTCTTTAATTTTGAAAAAAATGCAGGACAGACTCCAGCATTTCAATCCTTATGTGCTTATTTTTATTTACTTTTGAGTTGGAGTCTCACTGTCACCCAGATTTGAGTGCAGTAGCTGCTCCCAGCCACTGCAGCCTCAACCTGCTGTGGTACAGCGATCCATCCACCTCATTCTTCCAAGTAGCTGAAACTACAGGCACGTGCTACCATGCACAGCTAATTTTTGATTTATGTAGAGATGAGGTCTCCTCAAGTTGCCCATGTGCATCTTGAACCCATAGACTCAGGCCATTCATTCACCTCGGCCTCCCAAAGTGATGGGATTACTGGCTGAGCCATCGAGCCCAGGCCTTATGTGTTTGAAAACACAATGAGTTGGACTACAAGAGTCTTGTTTTTGAAAGAAAACTATTCTAGGTTAGAGAGACTTATAACAAGGGTGTCATCAGTCCTGGTTTGGGCTGGCAGTCATTGGGCACATGCCCTTGCAGGAGTAATTTGTTGTATGGTTGCGGTGGCCTTTGTGCAAGGTTGTGGTTTTGCAGTCTTTTGGGATAGTTCTGGTTATATGGGGTATGTATTTGGGTTTTTCCTAATGGTTTTTCCTTATGGCTTTTCCTGGTGTTGTATGTCAAGATTTTAACATAAGTGACTTCATTTTTATTGACAACATGCACAACATTTTCCTAAGACTACTGGAGTAAGGGGACTCTGTTACACTTTGCACAGCACAGGATCAGTTTGACACCCACACACTGTTTTGAACAAAGAATCTCTAAAGAGTGTCACAATCAACATAACCTACTGAGTTCCCTGCCCCGAGTTGGTTGGAAGAGACTCTTAGGCCCCCCTAGGACTTCCTCTTTTCCTGTTGACTGTGCTTGTGTACTTTCCATCTCTCTGGGCGACAATTTGCATTTTGCGCCTGTGAGAACATGCCCTCATATTACACTGGTTTCTTTTATATTCAGAGATCACTTCAAAAGGCAGTGTGTTCTAAAATTAGAGAGGTTACACAAGAAACTGTCAGGAGGTAAGGAAATCCCAAACCCTGACAGGAAACCAGCCCTTAACCTCCAATTGCACCTGCTTTTGGGGTTGTCTTTTATCTGTGGTTTCTGCCAGCCCCCTGCAGTTGATGTCAGTCATGTGTCCCTGCAGGGAGGTTTGAGTAAGGGATCGCATTGACATTCCTTCACTGTGTGTCTTGCATGGGAATCCATGGCTGCACAGTAATACATGGTGTGTCCTAGACTCTGAAGCTGTTCATTTGCAGTTATGGTAGGTTCTCTGGAGAAGGTGAATTGGACCTTCACAGAGTCTGCATAGTCTGGACTACCCCCATTTCAACTAATATTTTAAATATACTCCAGTCCTTTTTGAGTTGGCCCCTGGTGAACCCATTCCATGCATAAGTCACTGAATAGGATACACAGGAGTCTCAGGGACCGCCTAGAAGGGAACAAGTCTACCCCAGTCTCTACCAGCTGCACTTCATACTGGGCACCTGCAGACATAGAGATGTCCTGTTCAAAAACTGACCACTCTTTCTACCACCTACATATACTTACACATTCAATATCTGCAGTTCTCCATGAATCATTTTTTTAAACTAGAGACAAGGGAAAGTCCAATGAGTCCAAACTCCATGGATGGTTGTTTGTGTTCATTTCTAGATTCCAAATGGGAACACCTGGGTATCCCGGGGCTGGGGCTTCTTTCCCAGTGCTGCAGGATCAGAGCTTGGCTGGTTTTCATCAGTAGAAGGAAGGCCCTATTTGCATGTCTTCTGCTACATAGCAACCTCTGGTTTGGGATGCCTAAGAGAGGGATGGCCCAAAGCAGATAGGATGGTGCTTGTGATATTTGGTGTCAAGAATAGTGTTTGGAACAAATGTGCTTTCTTGCTATGTATTTTCTTGATAAAATGATTCATACCCTTTATTTTAATTTTACATTTACACACAAGACATGCCTGGGAATTTTTCAATGTTACCTACATTTTTCAGGTGTAACATTAAAACAGAACATGGAGGAATAGTGCGATGTGTCCAGGAGCACATTCTGAAAATAGTCCAGACTAAAAATGATTTGTTTTCCTTAAGGGTATTGGGGGAAAAGTTTTATCCAATATACTGAATTGTTTATACGAAATATGAGATTCTATATGCAATCCCTTGGCAGGGCTTAGCTTAATTTGAGCCTCGAATATCTGCACTAGCACGCATTGAACACAGAATACAAGAATTTACGAAACAGAAATTTGGTTGGTAAGATAGAGTGTCATTGCAGTATGTTTCTTCCTTTGGCAAGTCAGCAGATATTACAAGAATTCTAAGAAAATCGGCTTCAAAGGTGTCGTCAAGCTAAATATTTATTTATGAAATAATCAGTACATTAAACCTAGCTCCATTTTTAATAGTTCAATACAAGTTATTTTTTAAAAAAGAATTATTATTCCGACATATAAAAGGGATTTATTTCTGTGTCAACCTGAAAATTAGAGACTGAAGAGAAAAAACAAACGAATGGGGATTTATAAAATGTAATCATTTATGTCACAATGATATTTGATACTCTTTTCTGTGAGATTTCTATACATGCATTTTTTTTTTTAGATTACCTCTGGACGTCTTTATCTTTAATAATTACGTATAAGGCATTTCAAATTTTAAAATCATTGACGCTGAAAAATAAAATCTTCAAAAATATCATAATTTGCTCATTTCCTTTTATACAGCAGGGGAATTTTTAAATTATTTTACATTTTTAAGACAATTATTTTTGGATTTTTGGTAACAAATAATACCTGCAGTAAATTGAATCTTATTTCATTCTATATTTCATCTCAAATGTATATGATTTTTAACTTAAAATCTTATGTCTTGAATGTATATGAATTTGTTTTATAAATGGTAGATGATTAAATAAATGCTTACAGGTTTAAAAATGAACTATTTTCTATTAATGGGTAACAGGAGTATCTTCAAATCTGGATATGAAAATTCATAATAAATATTTAAATTTACATGAAACATAGGTATATAAATATATTTAACATACATACACCAAAACCTTAATATGTTATATATACATAGATACACAGCAATTATATGTTATAGGCCATATATTATTAATGCTTTTAATATGTGTGTGCATGGGTTAATATTAGTCATTATTTCTTCTAGCTTCTAGTTCCTTTAGTGAAGTCCTTAGGTTAAAGCAATGATTTATTTGAAATTTTAAGCAGGCTCTCTTCCAAAATATTAACCTATTTATTTTTCCCGAAGTATATGAGAATGTTGTTTTACTAATTTATGGCCCTGGTTATTATATTTAAGTAAATTATTGTTATAGTTGAAAAAACCCGGAATCATGTAGAGGTATTTGCAGTTGTCTCAGACATTTTATGTGTTTTTATGCATATTTTGACTACCCTTCTCTACATTCATATGCATTTTATTTATTTGTAATAAACCATCTAAGTCATAAATATTATGAAATAACCTTCACATATTTATAATTAACATTCGCTCAATATTAATGCATGTATAGTCCTCTGTAATGGGTTCAAACATACATTTAAATAAAGAAACAAGTTTTATTTTCATTATTATTATTATTATTATTATTATTATTATTATTATTATTATTTGAGTTGGAGTCTCACTCTGTTGCCCAGACTGGAGTGCAGTTGCCGCTCCTACCCACCACAGCCTCTACCTGCTGGGCTCCAGCGATCCTTCCGCCTCAGCCTTCCAAGTATCTGGAATTACGGGCATGCACTACCATGCCCAGCTGGTTTTTTGATTTATTGTAGAGATGAGGTCTCACTGCCCAGGCGGGTCTCAAACCCTCAGGCTCAAGCAATCCATTGACTTCAGTCTCCCAAAAGCACAGGATTATAGGCAGAGCCACCAAGCCCAGCTTATTTTCCTTATTCTTAATGCACAGTGCAGTAACTAGGGTTCACAATAGTAAACTCATCTTTCAAAATGCTCGTAGAGAGTATTTGAAATGTTCTTAGCACAAATGAATTATAAATGCTTGAGATGGTAGAAATTTTAAGAACTCAGACTTGATGATTTTACATTATACATATGTAATTTTTGCATATTCCCATAAATATGCACAAGGTGTGAGGCAATAAGGACGAGAATATGGATCCATTGGTGATGGAGGTTAACCTGCAGGCCAACTGGTTTGCAGGAGAACTGAGCAAGGAAATGACTGGGAGGAGTTCTCCTGAGTTTAAAACAGAAACAAGACCCTGTTTGGTCAAAGGAGCCATGTTTGTTTGGTTTTGTTTGTGGAACAATATAAACGTCAGTGCACTGTTAAAATAATGAAATTGAACTTGCAAGTAATAGAACACAACATCTGGGTAAAGTCAGGAAGAAGACGAAGAGAGCTCAGCCCAAACTATCTTCATCCCGGGTGACTGTGTCATACCCATGACTGTATCCCTTTGTAATCTTGGAGCCTTACTTCTCTCAGTCATCATCGTGTCTGGGGATTTACCTGTAATGGTGTGCACATCAATAGATTTCCATTTTAATTATTTAACTGTATTCAATTTTCCTAGTTTTGTATCCTTTGAGCTTTTTAAATACTTTGCGCTGTTTCTAATTTCTAACATGTATCACATTTCTATAAGTATTTGCATAGAGGTGTGAATGAATATAATTTGAAGCCTCTGTAGGAAAAGTCAGAAGTATATTTCTTCTTTTTTTTTTGAGTTGGAGTCTCACTCTCTTGCCCAGATTGGAGTGCAGTGACCGTTTCTGGCCACTGCAGCCTTGACCAACTGGTTCCGGGTATCCTTCCACCTCAGGCTTCCAAGTAGCTGGAACTACAGATGTGCACTACCACACCCCACTATATAAATATATTTTGGATTTATTGTACAGGTGAAGTCTCATCAAGTTGCCCAGGCAAGTCTCAAACCCATGGGCTCAGGCAATCCTCTCACCTAAACCTCCCAAGGCATGGGATTACAGACTGAGCCACTGAACCTAGCTCAGAAGTGTATTTCTAGGTCTTATGCATGGACATATTTAACCTCATGAGAAGCTTTTCATTGTTTTCTGGAGCAGTTGTTTCATTTTGCATTTCCATTAGAAAAGTTGTAGGCTCTAGGGCATGACATGCTCACCGACATTGGTATTGTCAATATTTCTTTTTTATTTCAGATATTCTAAAAAAATGTTTAGCAGTGTTTTTTGTGTTTTATATAAATTTTTCTAATGATAAATTGATAAATTGTGTCAACATTCTTCTTATAGCACTTGTTTACCATCTTTAATGGAATGTTTGTTCAAATTTCTGCCTGTTTTAAAAATAGATTGTTTCTTCTACTGTTTTCTTTTGAGGATTCTTACATATTCTGAATACATGGTTTTCAGTGGTTATATGATTTGCAAATATTTGATTAACTCTGAAGCTTGCTACTCATTTTGTTGACAGTCACATTAGCAGAAAAAAACTGTTTTAATGTGTAATGAAGTTTTGTTCTTAATTTTATCAGATGTTTTGTCATAAGATTTCATTTTCATGATTAATATATGACTGTTCACAGTGTAATGTTTCACAATGTACATAAACGTCTTTATTTTTCTGGTGTCCCATAGTACTGACATGCTAACTCCTTGAATCCTGTTGATATAGTGTTGTTTGTTTGTTTTTTTAATATAGTTATACATTGACATGAGACTGTTTTCCTAAAATTATGGGCAATTCTTATTTTCTTTCCAGTATGAAAGAGATAATTCATAAGATGCTGGATATTTGTATTTTTAATTGTTTTTGATAAGTAGATCATCTGATCTACTGAGATTTGTTTCTGATAGTAAGCTGAGACACTTTCCTTTCCAAATGTGGGCTTTCTACTTACCTTGGGCATGTATGGCTCCCTGTGTCCCTAGTTATCGGGAATGAAAGTCCATCTGCTACAGCTTCCTTATGAAATGCTTCAGAACTCATTACTGGACTGCCATTAAAGGATACCCATAATGAGGACCCATTCAGTCTATCATTTCAAAAACTATTTTATCAATGTACCTTTCAATTGTATTACTTCTTCTTCATTACAACAATGCTGAGTGTGTATTTGTGTAGGTCTTCATTTTTCCATATCACAGAATGGTTCTGTAAGATTAGTTTCAAGTGTATAAAGGCATACATTTTACATATTTCCATTCTTATGCTTGGGAGGATTCAGCTCATTAATCCAGTAGCAATATATCAGGGAAACATCTAACCTAAGTAACAGGAGCCTTTTATTTTGATCATTTATTAAAAATGATACAGTATAAACGTGCATGGACCACTCACCTGAATGGTGCCATTTATTATTGAAGAATTAAAAAGAAGGCATGGATCTGATTCAGTTGGGTGGAAAAGGGAACCACAGAGTTTGACAGATACACTTTTCTCTTCTACAGAGGTAGAGGAAGATAACAACTGAGAAACAGCCTAGGTTCTTTTGCAGGAGCCAGCAAGGGCTGTGTCTCTGTATTCCATTCATAGTAATAAGTGGCTGTGTCTACAGGGCCCATATTATTCGTGATTAGGTACACCTAGTTGTTAGAGTTATCCTTGGAGATGGTAAACCGGTTCTTCAGAGATAAGCTGTAATACATCACATCATTCCACCAGATGGTAACAAGTCACTCTAGTGCCTTTCATGGAGGCTGATAGATCAATCTCACACCCATTCCTGATAATCTAAGTTAGAATCCAGAGGAGATGCAGTGAAACCTAGGACATATCCACCCTTCCTCCTCTGCCTGTCTTTTTCACTGAGGGATAAACTTCCATTAAGTATTAATATCTTCCTCAATCTAATTTCTCTCTTCATGCATTTTCTATCAACAGGATGGATGTATTCCTTTAAAAGTACACACAAACTTATGACACTCATGAAGGAGATCTCTCAGAAGGCCAATAGTATCAACTATTTTAGCAAAATTACACATAAGCCTGGTTCTAGTGTAGAATATAGAATATAAATAACCATGGCTGTAATCAGTTGCATGTGTCAACTCAGCAAGGTTATATCTCAATTATTCAAATAAAACTAACCTATGTGCTACTGTGAAGATACTTTTTTGATGTTACTAAAGCTGGCTATAAACTTTCTCTCAATTACGAGGATTGTCCTAGATAATCTGGATGAGTCTTATTCAATACCTGAAAGACATAAAATAATCAAACTCTATGACTGGCAGCAGTTTCAGATTCTCCCAGGAAGTCCAGTCTGTCCTTCCTTATGGCCAACACTATTGGCCTGACATGCTTAGTGAGACCCCACATCCCTGGCAAACAAAGCCCACAACAAAATGGAGGATCCATCCTCAGCTCTCCTAAAGTCAAGTGTGAAGGAGGTCAAGCTTCGACAGTGTAAGAAGCAGATTACTTCTACTTCAGTATCCCACATTGAGGAAAATACTGTTATCCTCTTGGTGATTAATGTTGACTTGCATTTCCCAAATAAATATATGGACAAAAGGCAACAGGAAAAGCCTGGGAACAGTGAATGAGGAAGTCCTATTATCTTTCCGAAGCAATACGGGGACCACAGCCTGAGCTATCCCTGAGTCTCAGACAAAGGCCCTCAGCACTGGGATTTAGACAATAGAAACACATCTTCTATATTGAGAGTAAAAATGAGATAGGGGAGTTGTGGGAATAAGGTCTTGAAATAAGTAAATAAAAAGGATTAGCAGGAAAGCGGGAAACTGGATCTGTCCTAAGTTATGGGCACAGTTCTGTAAGAGGAAGAGGATAAATGAGACATTGATTTTGTTGTCAAGGACACTGGCTCGGGTTCAGTCTCCTTAGGAGCTTTAATCTGACTCCAAAAGTCTATTCTATTCACTTATCCCTGCACTGAATATCTTAGAATACTCTCCCCAGATCACCAGGACTTCCTCAGGATTCTGATTCTTATGACTACAGTAGGGTGTGTTCAGAGCTAAAGCCACACTCTATAGTTTGTGCAGATAAGAATGTATCCTACAATTGCAAATAAAAAATCTATCAAGAACACTGTGTATCTTGAGATGTCAAATGTTACTACAGAATGTCAAATCAATATGCATTATATTTCACTCTTTCTGTTTCTTTACAAATAGTAAATAGAAAGAGTTCATTCATTTGGAAGGTGGGATTAGTACTTTTCAGGACAGTTACTTGAGGGTTGGCTGCTAATAAAATCACTCAGGAGATACCCTGGGATATCACTGAGGAGGTGATGTTGACTCCTTTGGTGGAAATGGGCTGCATTAGCTGCTAAAATGTGTAGCTTTCCGCTGCTACCTTTTGTCCACCGAAGGTTTTGGTCTATGAAGAGCTGACATTTTACTCTTTGAGATGCAGAGAAATGCCAGAAAACATATGATCGATAACTTGATCTTATCTCATCTTATTCTGCTGGTGAAAATTTATCACCCAGAGGCACAGAAATGTGCAGGAAAGAGGGAAGGGCTGGGAATGTCACCCACAGAAAGATGTTCAACTTAAGGTACATGCCATGAAAGAAGAAATTCAGGTGCTTCTTTCCCAAAACAAAACAGGCAGACATAATTAAAATCTCCATCATATTGCATGTTTATACATGACACAGTACTCATAAATGCATTTTAACTAAACTGATAATGTATAAAGCTCTTATTGTTTTATAATTGAAATTTAGCAATATTTTCCCTTGCTGTCTACAGAGGGTATTCTCAAAGTTCTCTATGATCCTTTCTGAGTTCCTGGACAATTCCTGGAACAAAAACCTTCACGAAGATGTGAGCTATTCACATAGCAGTCCCTTGAGGATGACCTGTTATCTTGTTTACTCTCACCTTCAGTTATTTGTTAATCATTTCGACTTTAATGTTCTTATCGCCACACACAGCATTTGTTGGGTCTGCACAAGATGAGAATATATACGTTCTGTTTATCTCTACAGACACCAGTCTTGTTCTGAAAGTTGGGTAATATGTTCATTTGTCATTATGGACAATCACTAGATGGATGTTTGCACACATCTTGTCATCTTCCAGAATGCACCCACCAAGGGGCTTTCAGCAATAATCAAGGAGAAGGAGTTGCTCACGTGGTGGATGACAGGCCCCCTATAGCCATGACTCCAGTGGGATTCCCTTTCTCCAAGACCACTCAGATGCATGTCTCTTGGGATAATGTGCAGTGAGCAGCAAAGACCAATATGGACCCCCAAGATGGAGACCTTAAGGTTCCAACCCACTTGTTTAGGGGACTCTATCATTCCTAACCAGGTCCCATACCTGTGCTGTCTTTTCTCCCCCAAAGAGCCTCATCCAGAACAACCTCCCAATGGCTTACAATGCATCTGATCTAAATACAGCGTGCCATACATGACATCCCTCATGACCATGGACCCATTCGTCTACTTCTTTTTATTCCCTGTTTTATTATAAATTATGTTGGGTAAAAGTCAGGATTAGGTACATAAGTAAGCTAGGTTGAGGTGACATTTGGGCCTAAAACTGGTATTCAGTTTTCCTGGATTAGGATCAGGTCCCATTTATTAAGTTCTTTCTCTTCCCCATTCCCTGGCAGTGTTCCACAACTGCCAATACTTTCTTTATGTTATTGTGACTAATCTTTAGGTCTCACTTATGAGTGAGAATATGTGGTATACTGTTCTTGGTTTCTGTGATTGATGTCTAAGAATGACTGTCTCTAATTCCATCCGATTTGATGTGAAGTTCATGATTTTGTCCTTCTACACTTTCGTAGTATTCCATCATGTGTATGTACTACATGTTTCTGTCTATGGGAGGTCAATTTCTAGTTCTCTTAGTATTGCCACACTATTTTCCATAGAGGTTGGTCTAGGTTGGACTATCAACAAGAGTGGAGAAGCAGCCCCTATGCTCCAAACCCACATCAGCATCTATTGTTTATTTATGTACTTATTTTTAATTTTTTATTTATTAATGATGGCCATCATAACTGGAGTAAGTGGTATCTCAGTGTGTTTTTGAGTTGCATTTTTCTGATGATTAGTGAAGCTAAGCATTTTTGCTTTTATGTCGTGGCTGCTCATATGTTTTTATTTGAGAAGTGTCTGATGATGTCCCATGCCTATTTTTTTATGAGGAGAATTTTTTTTTCTCCATCAGCTCATTTGATTTCCTTGTAAATCTTGTATGTTCAGCTTTTGTCAGATATACATTTAACAAATATTTTTTCCCATTCTGAGGGTTGTCTCCCCGCTCTCTTGATGCTTTCTTTTGTTATGCAAAGAATCCACTTTTCTTAAGGATATTCATCATATTTACCAGAAGCTTCTGGTCTTCTAGAGATCTTGACTTACCTTAAAAAGGTTGGGGATGGTACTCTCTCTGGAGAATAATACAACATTAGGATTCAGATGAATTCTAAATATGTATGGAATATATGAGTCCTGGAAGAAAAGTGCAAGAAAGAATAGTCTCACTCAGTTTTTCTCCTATTGGCAAATCTCTCTGTAACACGTTTAAAAAAACCTGTTGGTTTTTGTTGGGAGCCGGCCACAGAGGCCCACTGAGCATTAGGCATCAGGAAGAGCCGTTGACCCCGAGACCACTAGGGTGCATTCGGGAGCTATTGACCCCATTTCCTCCCCCTTTCTACTCAGTACTAACCAGATTAAGCTCCTGTGAGCTCAAAACATAAAAACTCTGAGACCAGGACGAACACAAGTTAACTTTAGAAGCTCATTGCTCCCATTCTTCCGCAAACTTCAGTTTTGGCTTTCACACAACTTATAATTCAAACTCGGGTCATATTTAAGATCCTTAGTATTGGTCACAGTCTTCTGGGTCATGATCTTAGGATTTGTTGAAGGTGTAAATTGTAGAATATAGTTTTAGAAGACAGCCATTTTGTTGAAAGAATGCGGCTGGGTTACTTGCAGGTAGCCCACTGTGAACTTTGGACTGGGTCGTATTCCAAACATTCTGGGATAGGCCACTTTCGTTTGTAAAGTAAATGCTTAAGCTTCTATAGAATTGTTTAACTTGGCATAAATCAATCAGTTTAGGATGAAAGTCACAGATTAGGTTATCCTTTGTTATGTGATTTTAAGATTATCATATAAAAGGGTCTAAAGGCAATCATTGATTAAGTTTTCATGGATTAATGTTTCTGGTGGGTGGGGGACGCCCCTCCCACATCTAACTCTGTGTATAAAGGACCCCTTGTAATTCCCAATAACACATATCGCTTCTGCACTAGACCAGAGCCCAGTCTCTTTCTTTCTCTCACTTTCTCTCTTCTTCCCTCCAATTGCCGACACCGTCTCCACCTTTGGGGTACCCTGAACCTGGCTGGAGCTCATCCTAGGGAGTTTTTTCAGATAATTTAGGATTGTTATGTCGAGGAAACACCAGGAAATATATATATATATATATATATATATATATATATATATATATATATATATATATATATATATATATTTGAGTGTG
>NW_007259476.1:158327-206766 GCF_000164805.1 Carlito syrichta
AGTCTCACTCTGTCTCCCAGACTGGAGTGCAGTGGCCGCTCCCGGCCACCGCAACCTCGATCTGCTGGGTTCTGGCGATCCTTCCGCCTCAGCCTTCCAAGTAGCCGGAATTACAGGCATGTGCTACCACGCCCGGCTAATTTTTGATATTATTGTAGAGATGAGGTCTCGCCTGCCCAGGCAGGTCTCGAAACCATGACTCAGGCAATCCACTCACCTCAGCCTCCCAAAGGCACAGAATTACAGGCTGAGCCACCGAGCCCGGTGGAAATAAATTTAATGATATGTTGATAAAGGTCCACCAACTGTAACATATATAGGATGCAGGTGCACAATGCTGATAGTGGAGAAGACTGTGCATGTGGGAAAAGGGAGTGCGGGAATGCTCTATGCCTTCTTCTCAATTCTACTGTGATACTAAATCTACTCTAATAGTGTGTGTTGAAGTAAAGGTTGAATTTTGGGGAAGATATTTGGGCTAATTCTTAAGAATTATAGTTTGACATACTGTGTGAACAATCTTGAAATCTTATTTATCCATCAGATTTGAAAACTCATGACTCCTCAGATATGTACAAAGGAATGATTTCTCCAGTCTGTGTATTTTACGTAAAATGTGATTGTTTAATGGAATATTTCTTATATAATTAGAGTTGATATATGTTTCCATTGTTTCTTCTCCACAGTTGCCTAACAACATTTTCTAAGAAAAATTCAACTTTATGAGTTTCATCATCTTCCTCAGTCCAGCACAGCTGCCTTCCATCTCAGAGTTTTTGACACTCTCAGGATGTGGGTTTTTACACTGTGTCTCTCACACAATAATACATGGCCGAGTCGTCAGGTCTCAAATTGCTCAGCTCCATGTAAGCTGTGTTTGTTGATGTGTCACTGGTCATGGTGACTCTGCCCTGGAACTTCTGGGAATAGCTTGTTGCACCACTAGCCGGGTAGATGTATCCCATCCACTCAAGCACTTCTCTATTGGACTGTCGCACCCAGTTCATATCATAATTGGTGAAGGTGTATCCAGAAGCCTTGCAGGAGATCTTCACTGAGGTCCCAGGCTTCTTCATCTCAGCCCCAGACTGTACCAGCTGCACCTGGGATTCAACACCTGTAGACAGGAAACAGGGGTACCTGAAATCTCCCTGAACTAGCCTCAGTCCCTTCCTCATCCCTGGGATGTGGAAGCCCCTTACCTGTAGCTGCTGCCATCAAGAAGAGGATTTTCCAGCTCCAATCCATGATGAGGAGTTGTGCTCTCCGGGGCTTCTCTAGGGAAGGGAATTGGTTGGTGGATCCTACTCTCCGGGTACAGATATATCTGTATTTACCTTGATAGTACTCAGATTATTTGCATATTCATGAGAAAGGGCAATTTATAGCTCAAAAATGATCCAGCATGAGATAGAGAAGATAGTTAACACATGGACCATGTAACCATGGTGCTGAAGCCCAAGTTATAAAGCTTCTTTAATAATGCTTGTCCACTCTTATGTCAAGAAATTCTTGAACCCAGTACTTATAAGAAAATGTCCACAGGAAAATTGCTGTGAGCCACCCCATGTTCCAGTGGCACACAGGTACACAAGACTTTCTGAGCTTTTTTCTCTGCAAATCTACCTCCTGGGAAAATGTTACTCATGATATTTGCAGATATTCAATTAATTAAACCATGCATGTTCACATTCTAACTGTTGATATGCTTGAAAACACTAGAAATTTATTTCTTTAAATGTGTTTCTTATTGTCTTGTTTGGTTTAATTCATGCTCCAAGTAGAGTACGAAGCTTAAAATCCATCACTACTTTTGCTAAATCCCTACTGTACCTTTTTCTGATTATTTGTTTTGAAACCAAAAGACCCATGCTGAGAAACCCCTCCCCTCTCATCCTCATTTGCACCTGCTTCAGGGCCAGAAACTGTTTGGTGTGTCCTGAATAACCCCTGTTGCCCAGCTCCTGCTCTGCAGAGAAATTTCTGTCTGGCCTCACAGAAAATCTTCCCCTCTCTATCCTAGAAAGAAAAGCTGTACACATGTCCAAAATGCTGCTTCTGTGACACCCTATGCTTTTTTGTTTTGTTTATTTTTTATTTAATTCACATATTTATTTAAATTTTAAATACATGGGGTACCATTCAGGTTTAGCTATACAAATGTTCACTAAGCAGGTATTCTGTTGTGGAAGTGTCCCCCCTCAACTCCTGTCAGTTTTCCTCAGCTTCCAATCCCAACTCCCTTCTCCTGCCAGTTACCCACTACTACCAATCACTTTCTTATAGTATTATGATAGTTGATCATTGTCCATGTATGAGTGAGAACATATGATAAACTGTTCTTTTATTCTGTGATAGAGCACAGATAGATGATAGACTCTAAATCCTTCCAAGTTACTGTTAAGTGCATATATTTGTCTTTCTTTATGGCTTTATAATATTCCCTTCATATGTATAGGTACCACTTTTTTAATTTAGTCCAGGTTTGATGCACAGCGTGGCTGGTTCCATGTTTTTGCCATTGTGAGTAGAACTGCAACAAACATGCATGCACAGTATGTTTTTGGTGGAAAGACTTGAGTTCCTCTGGGTATTTTCCTATTAAGGGATTGCTGGGTCATACGGAATTCAAATTCTAGGGCCTCCAGAAATCATCACACTGTCTTTCGAAGAGATTGCACTAGTTTACATTCCCACCAGCAGTATAGAAGCGTTCCTTTCTCTCCACATCCTCAACAGCAACTGCTGTTATTTGTTTTATAAATTGATGGCCATTCTAACTGAAACCTATGTTTTTAAAAACATCTCTTAAAATTGTGAATTCCCCTTATTAAAACCAGGTAATTCTCTAAAGTGTGGCCCCAAATAAGATATTTTTGGAAACCCATCAGGAGCCCCGACCCAGGTATTGTGGAGTCTAGAACTACTAGGAAAATTTGAATGGATCTCTTTAGCTTTTTTTAGATTCATATGGTGAGAGTTCACATCACGCATTACCTTCAATACAGACCCCAATGGCCACAAACCCTCATACAAACTGATGAAATTACGTACCCACCACATACTCAAACAGGCAAATGGTTCGATAACTTTGAATAATTTTTAGACCCTTAATTTTCTTTCTTCATAGTATCTAGAACATTGGAGGTGCCCACTCCACTAGACCTGGGTATGTGACTTGCTTCTAAAAATGGGCCAAAAGAAAGCAGGAATCAAGAGGGGTATTGGGAAGTTCATACATGTTGGACTCACCTGTTCTTGCCTGGGAACCTAGCAGGTGCCTCCTAAAAAATTAATCAGCATCCAAGGAAGAAGTGACCTACTTGTTCTAGGTCTGGAAGCTGTTGGGATTAGAGTCTTCAAAGTACTCTAATGTCCTGGGGATTTTCTTTTCTGTTGTTTTTGGACTTCCCTAAGTTCTCCTTCTCAGTGAGTGTCTATGCATTGCCTTCGTTCATCTTTAATCCAGATTAATCATGTTGATGAAATGGTTAGGAGTGAGGCAGAGGATCATGATGTGTAGTTATAATTTAAATCCAGTGGTGTTTTGGCCTTCTTCCTCTGTTCTGTGACCTCTACAAAGGGTATCCAGATGTACAAATAATTTTCACTTTTTTTTACTGTCTCTCTTAGGTGCAGTATCCCAAAACAATTTTCTTAAATCTCACCTTCATTGCCTAGATTTATTTATTTGAGGAATAAGGGAGGATGGGAGTGAAGTCTGCAGTGTGAAATAATGATTTTCCCCCACATAGATAAATGTTATGCAAAAGTTCTTCCATTGGATAGTGCATCTGGAGGAACCTTTGCGTGTATGTCAGTAATTAGTCCTGAACATTTCAGAGCCAAAATCGTATCTATTTGCACTGTCATTATGAGAATGTGTATGACCTTGAGGGAAAGTGGAGTGCAATGTACGGGGACTCCAGAAGCTCTTCCCCTTAGACTAGTTTTTACTTGCCACCAGACATTCATGGTAATTACCTTGCAAGTGTCACTGTTTGAGACTCCATAAATTTCTGATCCAGGTAAAATGATCTCCAATGTGATTCTGTGTCATCCTGTTTCTAGATTTTAGAGGAGGTGGTTTTTCCTGTAATGATACTTATTTGATGAATTTTTGAAAATATTGTTTTCTTGATAGTCAGAAATTAACGTAAATATGCTGTGATGCCTTTGAAGATTAATGAAGTAAAGCACGAAAGAATCCTGAAGTCATCATTGCCCTATTACTCGAAGCAGGCATTTTATCTCACTATGTATAAGTGATGCTGGAGAAAGTCCTGTCTTTCTTTCTGGCTTTTCTGGGGACTCAGCATGAATAGCATATGAGTTCCTGACAAAGGCCTTCAGTCCTGTGATTTAGACAACAGAAACACCTCCTCTATTAAGAGAATAAAAATGGAAAAGTGGGAGGTATGACAGTAAGGCCTAAAAATACATAAAAAGGATTATTAGGAAGGGCAAATGGATGAGTTCTGAGTCATGTGTACATTTCTACAAGAGGAGGATAGATGTGACACTGACTATGATTTTAGGGACACTGGCCCTGGTCAAGCAACCCTATGACCCTTAATCTTACTCTCAACATCTATTCAAGTCAGGAAACATTCCAGGTCCCTGCCATGAATCTCTTAGAATACTCTTCTCAGACCACAAGGGCTTCCCCAGGTTTCTGATCCTCATGAACACAATAGGATGTGTTCAGGACAAAGCCACACTCTCGCTTCGGTGCAAGTGAGAATGTGTCCTGCAATCAAAAATAAATAATCTGATAAGAACACCGTGTATCTTGAAATGTTAAATGTTACTACAGAATTTCACATCTAGGCAGATTCCGAAAGAAATTGGTAGAGAGATAGTTGTACACATGGCAGGAAACCAATCCTCAGCAACCATCTGCACCTCCTCCTGAGAAGAAATGAGTGCCTCGTGACCCTGAACCCTCTGGTGTCTGTGTTGCCCCTATGGTACCTCTGTTTCTAGGTACAAATAGTGAGGTCCTTCACTGTGTTCCCCTACAGCAATATACAGCTGTGTCCTTGGATCAAAGCTGTTCATATGAAGACACAGCATGTTCTGAGAACCATCCCTTGAGAGGCTGACTTTCACAAAAGTAGCATATTCTGTCATGTAACAATAAGCTTTGTCTGTAACAAGACCAACTAACTCCAGTCTTGTTTTCTGAAGCCTGGCACACTAATTACATATAGTAGTCACTGAAAGTGAATCCAGAAGTTGTACAGGAGTGTCAAAGAGAACCTCAAATCTGGTCTAAACCTCCCCAAACTCCACCAGTTCCACCTCACGCAGGACTTCTGCAAACACATATACATTCTGGTCAGAAACTGCCACATATATCCACTCTTTCTCTCACTCACATTCTCTCACTCTCTCAATATCTCTAGTCTCTTTGAATTACCACTGAAAACAGCAACACAGAAAAGTCAGCTGAGTTCAAACTCCATATTACTTTATCCATGTTCAGTCCTGCTCCCTGAATGGGAAAATATGAGAATCATAGGACTGAGGCTACTCTCCTAAAGCTGCAGGATTAGGACTGGGCTGGTTTTCCTCAGCAGAAGGAGCATCCTATTTGCATGTTTCCAACTGCATGGCAAGCTTTGGGGTGGAATTCCTCAAAGAAGGAAAGATCCAGTGCAGATGGCAGGTGCATGAGGGAGTTTGGTGAAAAGAATGGCATTTGGAAAAGATAGACTCATTATTTTATCATGCTTTCATAAATAAGTAGCCCTTAATTTCTGGTTTTTATTTTCAGGGATGTCTTATGTGTTGTCTGTTCTCCATCACTTATTTCATCTTAATTTATTTATTTGTTTATATCCAATAGTTTTAATAAGGCATTTTTAACACATAATAAAAATCCCATAATTAAGTGTATAGTTTGATACATACCAGCACTGGTGCTCACCTGGTAATCAATCATAAAAATCAGTATAATGAACAATAATCACTCTTAAAGTTATGTCTTGCTGTTTTAAAATTTTTCCCTCCCAGTCATGGCCTACTCCCAGCACATCTGAGTCAGCCACCGATCTTTTTAAGTTTAATTTAGTTTTAACTTGTTTATAGAATTAATTAATGAGATATCTAGTACGTGCTTAATTTTTGTGGATTTTCACACTATATTATTGTGAGAGAAAGGTGTTACATATCAATAGTCTATTAACACAATGGATAGCATTAAAATCAATGAATTTTTCACTCTTTGTTTAATAAAACCTACACAATATTTGTATTATTTATAGGTTCTGAGTTCTACAAATAAATCTCCTGCTATGCTTGAAGATGTAGACATACAAAAAAAATTTTGTTAGTTTTTTTTCAAAACATCTATCTTGAAGAAAATAAAAATTAGCAATTTTCTTGATTACATCAGATAATTGCTGTTATAGGACAAACAAAATCGTAAAATCTGGAGAGAGGCAAAGACCTGGAAGAGAAACAGGAGCAGTTTATTACTATAACTGGGACAGAGGCTGACACATCTCAAGTGAGCTAGTAAATGATTAAATTAGACACACTCAGACATTTCTGAAAATGAAATTTGTTATGTAGTTAGAGTTGGAATTCTCAGAGGACTTGTAGTTGGGGTGTTTCTATTGCCAGTGAAGCCTTTCCCCCCAAGATTGGGGACACATTGCAAATGCTCCTATTTACTATTTACTTCCTGAGATGTTTCTTTCTGAGAAAAAGGAACAGCAACTATTCCTGAAAAAAAATCCAAGTTCTCCACCTTTTTCACCACTAAAACACCATGGATTTAATCTGCATGGATAAAGCCACCAAAGCCACTGTGTTACAGGCATGAAAGGGATACAAGACACTTAAAGGGAAGGAAGGAAATCACTAGTGCTGTGTCCAGACCCACCTTCCCTCTCTTCCTTGTGGAGTTTGGGCCGACTAGAAGAAACACAGTATTTTATACTCTTTGTTTCTTTACAAATAAGCAAATAGATTTCATTTGTATTGCAGGTGGGATTAGTACTTTTCAAGTCAGTTTCTTGAGGGTGGCTTCCTAAAAAAAATCACTCCAGAGATGCCCAGTGACATCACTAAGGAGGGATGGAGACTGCTTTGAAAGTGTTGGGATGCATTTTCTGCAAACCTGTTGCCTTCCATTGCTACTTTTTGTCCATTGAAGGCTTTAGGGTGTGAAGATCTTATATTTATTCTTTGTGATGAAAAGAAACACCAGAATACACATGGCTGATAGCTTCATCTTGTATCTTACTGCACTGGTGAAAACTGATCCCACAGAGACACAGGGATACACAAGGAAAAGGAAAGGACTGGGAATGTCACCAACCAAAAAGATGTTTAACTTAAGGGGCTTCCCGTGCAAGATGGAACTCTGGTGTTTTTTTTCAGAAATAACACAGTCAGATATAAGAAAAGTCTCTGACATATTGTATATTTATACATAGTACAGTATTCATAAATTCATTTGAACTAACTGATAATGTATAAAACTCTTAGAGTTTTATTTTTGTAATTTTGTAATATTTGCCCTCAATGTTAGGGAAATTATCAGGGTTCTCTGTGATCCTTTGCAAGTTCCTACCACAGTAACTGGTGAAAAAGCCTCCATGAGTAAGTGAACCCTGTGCAGGTGCAGTCTCTTGAGGGTGACCCATTATCTTGTTTACTCTCAGCCTTCAGTTATTTGTTAATCATTTTGAATTTAATGTTCATACTGCCACACATAGGATTTGTCAGGGGCTGCACAAGATGAGAATATATATACATTCTGTTTATCTCTGCAGGCACTTGTCTTGTTGTGAAAGCTGAGTAATTTTTTCATGTGTCATAATGGACAATCACTGAAAGGATGTTTGCACACATCTTGTCATCTTCTAGAATGCACCCACCAAGGGGCTGGCAGCAATAATCAAGAAGAAGAAATTGCTCAGATGGTGGATGACAGGCCCCCCATAGCCATGACTCCAGTGGGACTCTCCTTCTCCAAGACCACTCAGATTCATATCTCTCTGGATAATATGAAGTGAGCAGAAAAAAAACGATATAGACTCCTGAGGGGGAGACTTTAAGGTGTCAACCCACTTGTTTAGGGGATTCTTTCATTCCTGACCAGATCCAATACAAATGCTGTCTGTCTTTTCTGCTCAAATAGTCTCATTCAGAACAATCTCCCAAATATTTACAGGGCATCTGATCTAAATACAGCATGCCATGCATGATGTCACTTATGGCCAAGGTCCCATTCCTCCTCTTCCTTTTATTCCTTGTTTTATTATAATGATTTTGGGTAAAAGTCAGTATTAGGGACATAAGTAAGCTTGGTCGAGGTGACATTTGGGCCTAAAACTAGTGTTCAGTTTCCCCAGTTTAGGATCAGGTACCCTTTATTGTTAAGTTCTTCCTCCTCTTTACCATTCCCTGGCAGTGTTCCACAACTGCCAATCTCTTCTTTGTATTATTGTGATTAATATTCAGATCTCACTTATGAGTGAGAATATGTAGTATCCTGTGCTTGGTTTCTGTGATTGATCTCTAAGAATGATTGTCTCTAATTCCATACAATTTGCTGTGAAGTCCATGATTTTGTCCTTCTACAGCTTCATAGTATTCCTGTGTATGTACTGCATCTTCGCTGTCTATTCTACTTTTGATGGGCACTAAGTTTGGTTCCATATTTTTGCTTTTGTGAATAGTGTAGAATGAAAATATTTGTGCAAGTATCTTATTTTATAGAATGAATTGTGCTCCTCCTGGTATAGTTCCAGGAAGAGGAATGCCGAATCATATGGAAGGTCAATTTCTAGTTCTCTTAGTTCTGCCACACAATTTTCCATAGAGTTTGGGTTGGGTTGCACTCTCAACAAGAGTGTAGAAGTGGCCCCTATTCTCTAAACCCACATCAGCATCTATTTTTTGCTTATTATTCATTATTTATTTATTAATGATGGCCATCATAACTACGGTAAATGGTATCTCAGTGTGTTTTTGATTTGCATTTATCTGACATCTAGTGAAGCTCAGCATTTTTGCTTTTATGTGTTGGCTGCTCATATGTCTTTATTTGAGAGTGTCTGATGATGTCTCCTGCTTATTTTTTATTTTTTATCAGGATAATTTGTGATTTTTTTGTTATTGTTGCTTTCTTTTTTTTGGAGTCTCACTCAGTCGCCCAAACTGGAGTGCAGTGGCCGCTCCCGGCCACCGCAGCCTCGCCTGCTGGGCTCCGGCGATCCTTCCGCCTCAGCCTTCCGAGTAGCCGGAATTACAGGCATGCGCTACCATGCCCGGCTGATTTTTTGATTTATTGTAGAGATGAGGTCTCGCTGCCCAGGCGGGTCTCGAACCTGCGGGCTCAGGCAATCCACTCACCTCATCCTCCCAAAGGCGCAGGATTACAGGCTGAGCCACCGAGCCCAGCTTGTTGTTTTCTTTAATCTCATTTGATTTCCTGTAAATCCTGTATGTTCAGCTATTGTCAGACATTCACTTCGCAAATACTATTTTCCAATTCTGAGGGTTGTTTCCCTGCTCCCTTGATGGTTTCTTTTGCTATGGAGAATATCCACTTTTCTTAAGGATACTTATCATGGGATTCACCAGAAGTTGCTGGTCTTCTAGAGATCTTGCATACCTGAAAACAGTTAAGGACAATAACCTTTCTGAAAGGTAATATAACATTAGGATTCAAATTAATTCTTATATGTATGCAATATATGAGTCTTGGAAGAAAAGTACAAGAAAAAATAGCCTCACTCACTTTCTTTCCTATTGGCAAATCTCTCTCTAACACATTTGAAAAACATGTGGTATTTTCAGGTAACTTAGGACTGTTGTGTCAAGGAAACACCAGGAAATAAATTTAATGATATGTTAATGAAGGTCCACCCACTATAACATACATATAATGCACATGCACAATGCTGAAATTGAGGAAGACTGTGCATGTGTGAAAAGGGAGTGCAAGAATGCTCTATACATTCTTTTCAATTCTACTGTGGTCCTAAATATCCTCTAACATTTTATGTCGAAGTAAGGGTTGGATTTTGGGGAAGATATTTTGGGCTAATTTTTAGGAATTATAGTTTGACATACTATGTGAACAAAGAACCTTGAAAACTTATTTATCAGTAGGATTTGAAAGCTCATGTCCCCTCAGATATGTACACAAGAATGATTTCTCCAGTCTGTGTATGTTACATATAATGTGATTGTTTAATGAACTATTTCTTATATAATTAGAGTCTATATATGTTTCATTGTTTTTTATCCACACTTGCCGAACAACATTTTCTAAGAAACCTTCAACATCATGAGTCTCATCATCCTCCTTAGTCCAGCACAGCTGCCTTCCATCTCAGGGTTTTTGACACTCCCAGGATGTGGGTTTTTACACTGTGTGTCTCACACAATAATACATGGCTGAGTCCTCAGGTCTCAAACTGCTCAGCTCCATGTAAGCTGTGTTTGTTGATGTGTTACTGGTCATGGTAACTCTGCCCTGGAACTTCTGGGCATAGCTTGTTCCACCACTATTAGGGTTGATGTCTCCCATCCACTCAAACCCTTCGTCATTGGACTGTTGCACCCAGTGCATCAAATAATTGGTGAAGGTGTATCCAGAAGCCTTGCAGGAGATCTTCACTGAGGTCCCAGTCTTCTTCACCTCAGCCCCAGACTGCACCAGTTGCACCTGGGATTGGACACCTGTGGACAGGAAACAAAGATAGTTAAAATCTCCCTGAACTGGCCCTGGTCCTTTCCTCAGCCCTGGGATGTGGAAGCCCCTTACCTGTAGCTGCTGTCACCAAAAAGAGGATTCTCCAGCTCCAATCCATGATGAGGAGTTGTGCTTTCAGGGGCTTCTCTAGGGAAGGGAATTGGTTGGGGGATGCTGCTCTCAGGGCACAGATATATCTGTATTTACCTTGATAGAACTCAGATCATTTGCATGTTCATTAGACAGGATGATTTATAGCTCAAACATGATTCAACATGAGATAGAGACGATAGATAATGCAGGGATCATGTAACCGTTGTCCTGAAGCCCAAGTTCTAATTCTTGTTTAATAATGTTTGTCCACTGTTATGCCCAGAAGTTATTGAACCCAGAACTTATCTACTAATTAGAAAATGTCTACAGAAAAATTGCTGACAGACATTGCACGTTCCAGTGGCACACAGACACACAAGTCTTTCTGGTTTTCTTCCTCTGCAAATCTACCTCCTGGGAAAATGTTTTTCATGATATTTGCACACATTTAATTAATTAATCCATTAATGTTTTCATTCTAACTGTTAATATATTTGAAAGCACTAGAAATTTCTTTCTTTGAATGTGTTTCTCATTATCTTGTTTTGTTTACTTCATGCTCTAGGTAAAGTAAAAAGCTTGAAATCACATCAACTGTCTTTGCTAAATTCCTATTTTACCTTTTTGTTATATTTTGTGTTGAAACCAAAAGACTCAGTGCCTGAGACACACCTCCTCTCTCTGACTCATGTGCACCTGCTTCAGGGCTGGTGACTGTGCTTGGTGGGTCCTTAGCACCCCCTGATGTCCAGCACCTGCTCTGCAGAGAAATTTCTGTCTGGACTCACAGAAAATCTTCCCCTCTCTATCCCAGTAAGAAAACCTGTGCATGTGTCCAAAATGCTTCTTCTGTGACACCCTAGACTTTTTTGTTTGGTTTGGGTTTGATTTAATTAATATATTTCTTTACATTTTAAATATGTGGGGTATAAGTCAGGTTAAGGTGAACAAATGATCACTATGCAGGTATCCTGTTGATGACGTGTGCCCCTCCCTCTCTTGTCAGTTTCCTCAGCTGCCAATCCCAACTCCTCTCCCTTACCAGTTTTTCACTACTGCCAACCCCTTTCTTATAGTATTATGATAGTTGATCATGGTCCATTTATGAGTGAGAATATATGGCAAACTGTAGTTTGTTTCTGTGATAGATCACAGAGTATGATAGACTCTAAATCCTTCCAAGTCCATGTGTTTTTCTTTCTTTATGGTGGCATAATATCCCCTTGGTATGTATATTTACCACCTTTTTCATTCAGTCTACTCACAATAACAGAAACATGAAACCTACATCGATGTGCAGCATGGTTGGTTCTATGTTTTTGCCATTGTGAGTAGACTGCAACAAACATGCATGTGCAGTATCTTTTTGATAGAATGACTTGAGTTCCTCCGGGTATATTCCTATTAGGGGATTGCTGGGATATATGGAAGGTCAATTTCTAGGTCTTCCAGAAATCATCACACTATCTTCCAAAGAGATTGCACTAGTTTGCCTTCCCACCAGAACTATAGAAGAGTTCCTTTTTCTACACATCCTCACCAGCAACTGCTGTTGTTTGTTTTATTAGTGATGGCCATTCTAACTGACACCTAAGTTTTTAAAAACATCTCTTTAAATTGTGAATTCCCCTCACTAAACCAGTTAATTCTCTAATGTGTGGCCCCAAGTAATATATTTTTTGAAACCAATCAGGAGACCCTACCCAGATATTGTCTGATACACTGGTACAATAACACACACGTTGAGTCTATAACTACTCAGAAAATTTGAGGGGCTCTCTTTATCTTCTTTAGAGTCATATGGTGAGAGTTCAAATCACTGAGTACTTTCAATATAGACCCCAATGGCTAAAAACTCACAAGCCGGGCTCGTTGGCTCAGCGTGTACTGCTGCACCTTTGGGAGGCTGAGGTGAGTGGATTGCCTGAGCCTGCGTGTTCGAGACCCGCCTGGGCAGTGAGACCTCATCTCTATAATAAATCAAAATTTGGCCGGGCATGGTAGCGCATGCCTGTAATTCCAGCTACTTGGAAGGCTGAGGTGGAAGGATCCCAGGAGCCCAGCAGGTCGAGACTGCATTGACCGGGAGCAGCCATTGCACTCCAGACTGGGTGACAGAGTGAGACTCCAACTCAAAAAAAATAAATAAGTAAACTCACATACAAAAATGATGCAACTACATACCCACCACATACTGAAACAGGCAAATCCCCCCGTCATTTTGAATAATTTTAAAGTAATAGACCCCTAATTTTCTTTTTTCTTAGTATCTAGAATATTGGAGGTACCCACCACACAGACACTAGAACTGGGTATGTGTGACTTGCTTCTAAAAAAAGAGCCGAAAGTAAGGAGAATACAAGAGGAGTCTTGGGAAGTGCATGCATGTTGGACTCACCTTTTCTCACTTGGGAGCCCTGTAGGTGCCTCCTGAAAAAGTAATCAGAGTCTAAGGAGGAAGTGACCTACCTGTTCTAGGTCTGGAACATGTTGGGTTTAGAGTCTTCAAAATACTATACTGTCCTGGGGCTTTTCTTTTCTGTTGTTTTTTGGGTTTCCCTAAGTTCTTCTCCTCAGATAATGTCTATGCATTTCCTATGTTCATTTTTAATCAAGATTAATTGTATTTATGAGGTAAACAGTGAGGCAGAGGATCACAACATGTTGTTATAATTTAAAGCCAGTGGTGTTTTGGCCTTCTTTCTCTGTGCTGTGACCTCTACAAAGGGTATCCAGATGATTTTCAACTTTTTTTGCTTTCGCCCTTGGGTACACTATTCCAAAACTATTTTCTTGAATCTTACCTTTATTGCCTAGATTTATTTATTTGCATGGTAAAGGGAGGATGGGAGTGATGTCTGCAATGGGAAATAATTCTTTTCTCCCACATAGATAAATATTATACAAATGTCCTTCCATTGGATAGTGCATCTGGAGGAGCCTTTGAGTGTATGTCAGTAATTAGTCCTGAGCATTTCAGAGCCAATATCATATCTATTTACACTGCCAATATGAGAATGTGTAGTTCCTCAAGGGAAAGTCACTAGAGTGCAGGGTGTGGGGACTCCAGAAGCTCTTCCCCTCAGACTAGTCTACACTTGCCATCAGACATTCATAATAATTACCCTGCAAGTGTCACTAACTGTTTGAGACTCCATAAATTTGTAATCCAGATAAGAAGGTCTCCCCTGTGATTCTGTGTAATCTTATTTCCAGTTTTTGGAGGAGGTGAGTTTTCCAATAATAATATTTCTTTGATGGATTGTAAAATATATTGTTTTCTTGATAGTCAGAAATAAACTAATGTAAATATGGTGTGATGCCTTTGAAAATTAATGGAGTAAAGCACTAAAGCACCCTGATGTCACCGTTGTCCTATTACCTGAAGCAGGCATTTCATCTCACTATGTATAAGTAAAATTGGAAAAAATCCCATCATCCTTCCCAGGCTATGCTGGGAACTCAGCATGGGCAACACCTGAGTTCCTGACAAAGGCCTTCAGTCCTGGGATTTAGACAACAGAAACACATCCTTTATTATCAGAATAAAAATAGGAAAGTGGGAGGTATGAGAGTAAGGCCTAGAAATACATAAAATGGATTAGTAGGAAGGGGTTTGGATCAGTTCTTAGTCATGTGTCCATTTCTACAGGAGGAGAATTGATGTGACTCTATGATTCTAAGGACACTGGCCCTCGACCAACATCCCTGTGACCCTTAATCTTACTCTCAAAGTCTAGTCTAGTCAGAAAATATTTCAGATTCCTGCCCTGAATCTCTTGGAATACTCTCCTTAGATCACAAGGGCTTCCTCAGGATTCTGATCCTCATGAACACCAGAGGGTGTGTACAGGACTAAAATCACACTCTGACTTAGTGTAAGTGAGACTGTGTCCTGCAATTAAAAATCAAGAATCTGACAGGAACATCGTGTATCTTGAGATGTTAAACTGTATTACAGAATTTCACATCTAGGCAGATTCCCAAAGAAATTGGTGGAGAGGCAGTTCTAGACTTGACAGGAAACCAGTCTTCAGCAACAATCTGCACCTGCTTCTGAGAAGGACTGAGTACTTGGTGACCCTGAGCCCCCTGGTGGTTGTGTAACCCCTATGGGACATCTGTGTCTGGGTTCAAACAGAGGTCCCCTCACGGTGTAATTCTACAGCAATATAGAGTGTGTCCTTGGATCTCAGACTGTTCATATGCAGACACAGCGTGTTCTGAGAACCATCCCTTGAGAGGTTGAATCTGCCTTTCCCAAATACAGCATATTCTGTCATGTAACCATTAGCTTTGTTTGTAATAAGACCAATCAACTCCAGTCTTTTTTTTTTTTTTTTTTTTTGGAACCTGGTATACTCATTGCATATAGAAGTCACTGAACGTGAATCCAGAGGCTGTATAAGAGTGTCACAGAGAGCCTCCAATCTGGTCTAAACCTCTCCAATCACCACCAACTGTACCTCACACAGGACTCCTGCAAACACAGGGACATTCTGGTCAAAAACTGCCACACATATCCACTCTTTCTCTCACTCACATTCTCTCACTTTGTCAATATCTCTAGTCTCTTTGAATTACCTTTGAAAACAGCAACAGCCGGGCTTGGTGGCTTAGCCTGTAATCCCATGCTTTGGGAGGCCGAGATGAATGGATTGCCTGAGCCCCCGGGTTCAAGACCCCCTGTGAACTTTGCAAGACCTCATCTCTGCAACAAATCAAAAATTATCCGGGCGTGGTAGTGCACGCCTGTAGTTTCAGCTACTTGGAAGGCTGAGGTGGAAGGATAGCTGGAGCCCAGCAGTTCGAGGCTGCGGTGGCCGGGAGCGGCCACTGCACTCCAGTCTGGGTGACAGAGTGAGACTCCAACTCAAAAAACAAAGAAGAAAGAAAGAAAGAAAGAAAGAAAGAAAGAAAGAAAGAAAGAAAGAAAGAAAACAGCAACACAGAAAACTCAGCTGAGTCCAAACTCCATATTGCTTTATCTGTGTTCAGTCCTGCCCCCGAAATGGGAACACCTGAGAATTATGGTACTGAGGCTACTCTCCCAGAGCTGCAGGATTAGGACTGGGCTGTTTTTCATCATCATCAGGGCCCTCTTTGCATGTTTCCAAGTGTATGGCAAGTTCTGGGGTGGGATTCCTCAAGGAAGGATGGGTCCAGAGCAGATGGGAGTGTCATGGGGGAGTTTCCTGAAAAGGATGGCATTTGGAAAAGGTAGACTCTCATTATTTTATCATGTTTTCATAAATATATAGCACTTAATTTTTAGTTTTTATTTTCAGGGATGTCTTATGTTGTTTTGTCTCCTTCAATTATTTCAACTTTAATTATTATTTGTATATATCTAATAGCTTTAATGAGGCATTTTTTATCACATTAAGAACATCGCATAATTATTTAAGTACACAGTTTCATATGTACCAACACTGGTTCTGACCTGGTTATCAATCATAAAAATCAGTATAATGAACAAGTAGTCACTCTTACAGTTGTCTCTTACTTTTTTGTAAATTTTCCCTCCCAGCCATTCCCTACTCCCACTGTGTCTGAGTCAGCCTCTGATCTTTTTTATTTTAATTTAGTTTTGTTATTTATAGAATGTAAGCCATGATATTTATAGTATGTGTTTTATTTGTGTGGATTCTCAGACAGTATTATTGTGAGTAAATCGACAAAGTTGTAACATGGCAATAGTCTATTAACACAATGCATAGCATTAAAATCAATGAATCTTTCACTCTTTGTTTAATAAAAACTACACAATATTTGTAGTATTTATAGTTTCTGAGTTCTACAAATAAAGCTCCTACTGTGCTTGGAGGCATAGACATACAAAAACATTTTGTGAGTTTTTTTTTTTTAAACTTCTGTCTCAAAGAAAATAAAAATTAGCAATTTTCTTGATTACATCAGAAAATTGATGTTATAGGACTAACAAAATCATAATATCTGGAGAGAGGCAGAGACTTGGAGTTGAAACAGGAGTAGTTTATTACTATAACTGGGCCAGAGGCTGCCACATCTCAAGTAAGCTAGAAAATGATGAAATTAGAAACATCCACGCATTTCTGAAAATGGAATTTGTTATGGAGTTAGTGTTGAAATTCTCAGATCACTTGTAGTAAGGGTGTTTCTATTGCCATTGAAGCATTTTCCCCCAAAACTGAGAACCCACTGTAAAAGCTCCACTGTTTACTTCCTGAGATGATTCTTTCTGGGAAAAGGGAATAGCAACTATTTATGAGAAAATTCCAAGCCCTCCTCCCTTGTAACCACTAAATCACCTTTGATTTAATCTGCAGGGGTAAAGCCACCAAAGCCACTGTGTTACAGGCATGAATGGAATCCAATACACTTGAAGGGAAGGGAGGTTTTCACTAATGCTATGTCCAGACACACCTTCCCTCTCTTCCCTCTAGAATATTAGCCATATTCTGCAAGAAAGGGCAGACCAGAAGAAGTACAGTATACTCCACTTTTTATGTTACTTTACAAAAAACAAATAGATTTCTTTTGTATAGCAGGTGGGATTAGTACTTTTCTCTCTTTTTTATTATTTATTTATTTTTTATTATGAAGTTGTGGGGTACAGTTAAGGGTTAAGTATACAATTGCATTTCATTCAGGCACCCTGTTGATATGGGGTGTTTCCCCATTCCCAGACAGATATTTGCTACTGTTAATCCCATCTCCTTCCCCCCACCATAGTTTCCCAGTACTGTCAGTCATTTTTGTATAGTATTGCATTGGATGTTTAAGGTCCATTATATGAGTGAGAACATGTGATACTCGGATCTTTGTTTCTGTGAGAGGTCACTCAGTATTATAGACTCTAGTTCCATCCAAGTTGTTGCGAAATTCATGACTTTGTTCTTTTTTATGGCTGTTTAGTATTCCATCGTGTATATGTACCACATTTTTTAATCCAGTTCTCTTTTGACAGGCAGCATGGCTGTTTCCAGTTTCTATTCATTTTTTTGACAGTCACTTTAGCAGAAAAACTGCTTTAAAGTGTAATTAAGTTTTCTTCTTAATTTTGTCAGATATTTTTTGGTCATAAGATTTCATTTTCATGAATAATATAATGTTTTACAATGTACATAAAAGCCTTTATTTTTCTGGTGTTCCATAGTACTGACATGCTAACTCCTTGAATCCTGTTGATATAGTGCTGTTTGTTTGTTTATTTTAATATAGTTATACATTGCCATGAGACGGTTTTCCTAAAATTATGGGCAATTCTATTTTTCTTTCCAGCATGAAAGAGATAATTCATAAGAAACATGATGTTGGGCTGGGCTCGGTGGCTCAGCCTGTAATCCCGCACAATGGGAGGCTGAAGTAAGTGAATTGCCTGAGCCCGTGGGTTCGAGACCAGCCTGGGCAACTTGGTGAGACCTCATCTCTACAATAAATTAAAAAAAATAGCCGGGTGTGGTAGCACACGCCTATAGTTCCAGCTACTTGGATGACTGGGTGTGAAGGATCGCTGGAGCCCAGCAGGTTGAGGCTGCGGTGGCTGGGAGTGGCCACTGCACTCCAGTCTGAGCAACAGAGTGAGACTCCAACTCAAAAAAAAATGGGAAAGAAATATGATGTTGGATATTTGCATTTCTAATTGTTTTTGATAATTAGCTCATCTGATCTACTAAGATTTTTTTCTGATATTAAGCTGACACACTTCCTTTTCAAGTGTGGGCCTTGGGCATGTATGCCTCCCTGTGTCCCTAGTTATCTAGGATGAAAGTCCGTCTGCTACAGCTCCCTTATGAAATCCTTCAGAACTCATTAGTGGACTGCCATTAAGGGATACCCATAATGAAGTCCCATTCAGTCTGTTTTATTATTTCATAAAGTTATTTTATTAATGCACCTTTCAATTATATTACTTCTTCATTACAATGCTTAGTGTGCATTTGTGTAGTTCTTCAGTTTTCCATATCCCAGGATGGTTCTGTAAGATTAGTTTCAAGTTTAATAAAGGCACACATTTTACTTATTTCCATTCTTATTCTTGGGGGGATTCAGGCCATTCAGTGGCAATATATCAGGTATGCATCTGACCTAAGTAACAGTAACCTTTTATCTTGGTCATTTATTAAGCACGATACAGTATAAACTTGCATGGGCCACTCACCTGGATTTTACCATTTATTATTGAGGAATAAAAAAGAAGGCATGGATCTGATTCAGTTGTGTGGAAAGGGTTACCACAGAGTTTGACAGTCACAGTTTTCTGTTTTACAGAGGTAGGGGAGGATCACAACTGAGAAACAGTCTAGGTTCTTGTGCAGGAGCCAGCTTGGGCTGTGTCTCTGTATTCTATGCACAGTAATACGTGGCTGTGTCTACAGGGCCCATATTATTCATGATGAGGAAGAGCTGGTTGTTGGAGTTATCCTTGGATATGGTGAACCTGTTCTTCAGAGATAAACTGTAATACATAGCATTGTTCCACCAGATGGTCACAAGTTACTCTAGTGCCTTCTATAGAGGCTGATAGATCCAGCCTACACCCATTCTAGACAACCTAAGTTAGGATCTAGAGGAGATGCAGAGAAACCTAGTACATCTCCACCCTTTCTCCTCTTCCAGCCTTTTTCACTGAGGGATAAACTTCCATTAAGTATTAATATTTTCCTCATCCTAATTTCTCTCTTCATGCATTTTCTCTCAAAAGGATGGATGTATTCCTTAAAAAGTACCCACAAACTTAGGACAGTCATGAAGGTGGCCTCTTAGAAGGCCAATAGTATCAACTATTTTAGCAAAATGCCACTTGAGCCTGGTTCTAGTGTAGAATATATAATATACAATAACCATGGCTGCAATCAGTTGCATGTGTCAACTTGGCAAGACTATATCTCAATTATTAAAATAAAACTAACCTATGTGCTGCTGTGAAGGTACTTACCTGATGTTACTAAAGCTGGCTATAAACTTTCTCTCAATTAGGAGGATTGTCCTAGATAATCTGAATGAGTCTTATTCGATATCTGAAAGATATAAAATAATCAAACTCTATTACTGGCAGCAGTCTCAGATTCTCCCAGGACGTCCAGTCTGCCCTTCCTTATGACGAACAGAATTGGCCTGACATGCTTAGTCAGACCGCACACCCCTGGCAAATAAAAGCCCACCGCACGATGGAGGATCCATCCTCAGCTCTCTTAAAGTCAAGTGTGCAGGAGGTCAAGCTGCGACAGTGTGAGAAGCATGAGATTAGTTCTACTTCAGTATCCCACATTGAGGAAAATACTGTTTTCCTCTTGGTGATAAATGTTGACTTGCATTCTCCAAATAAATGTATGGATGAAGGGCATCAGGAAGAACCTGGTAACAGTGAATGAGAAAGTCCTATTATCTTTCCAAGGCAATGTAGGGACCACAGCCTGAGATATCCCTGAGTCTCAGACAAAGGCTCTCAGTACTGGGATTTAGACAATAGAAACACATCCTCTATATTCAGAGTAAAAATTGAGAAAAGGAAGTTGTGAGAATAAGGCCTAGAAATAAGTAAATAAAATGGATTAACAGGAAAGCAGGAAACTGGATCTGTTCGGATTCTTGTGCACAGTTCTACAAGAGCAGGAGGATAAATGATACGTTGACTTTGTTGTCAAGGATACTGGCTCTGGTCCAGCCTCCTTAGAAGCTTTAATCTGACTCCAAAAGTCTATTCTATTCAGCAAATCTCACTTATCCCTGCACTGAATATCTTAGAATACTCTTTCCAGATCACTGGGACTTCCTCAGGATTCTGATCCTCATGACTACAGAAGGGTGTGTTCAGGGCTAAAGCCATACTCTCAAGTTTGTGCAGATAAGAATGTGCCCTGCAATTGCAAATAAAAAATCTGACAAAAACACTGTGTATCTTGAGATGTCGAATGTTACTACAGAATGTCACATCCAATATGCATTATATTTTACTCTTTCTGTTTCTTTACAAATAATAAATTGAAACAGTTCATTTATATGGAAGGTGGGATTAGTACTTTTCAAGTCAGTTACTTGAGGGTTGGCTACTAATAAAATTACTCAGGAGATGCCTTCGGATATCACTGAGGAGGTGATGTTGACTCTTTTGGTGGAAATGGGCTGCATTAGCTGCTAAAATATGTGGCTTTCCGCTGCTACTTTTTGTCCACCTAAAATTTTGGTCTGTGAAGAACTGATATCTTACTCTTTAAGATGAAGAGAAACGCCAGAAAACATATCATCGAAAACTTGATCTTGTCTCATATTATTCTTCTGGTGAAAATTTATCACCCAGAGACAAAGAAATGTTCAGGGAAGAGGGAAGGGCTGGGGAATGTCACCCACAGAAACATGTTCAACTTAAGGGACTTGTCATGAAAGAAGGAATTCAGGTGTTTTTCCCCAACGTTAAACTGGCAGACATAAGGAAAATGTCCATCATATTGCATGTTTATTCATGACACAGTACTCATAAGTGAATTTTAACTGAACTGATAATGTATAAAGCTCTTATTGTTTTATCATTGAAATTTAGCAATATTTCCCCTCAGCTGTCTCTACAAAGGGTATTCTCAGAGTTCTCTCTGTTCCTTCTGAGTTTCTGGACAATTCCTGGAACAAAAGCCTTCATGAACATGTGAGCTCTTCACATAGCAGTCCTTTGAGGATAACCCGTTATCTTGTTTACTCTCAACCTTCAGTTATTTGTTAATCACTTAGAATTTAATGTTCTTATCGCCACACACAGCATTTGTCATGTCAGTGCAAGATGAGAATATATATGTGTTGTTTATCTCTGCAGGCACCTGTCTTGTTTTGAAAGCTGAATAAGTTTTTCATGTGTCATAATGGACAATCACTGGACGGATGTTTGCACACATCTTGGCATCTTTCAGAATGCACCCACCAAGGAGCTGGCAGCAATAATCAAGGAGAAGGAGTTGCTCAGATGGTGGATGACAGGCCCCCCATAGTCATGACTCCAGTGGGATACTCTTTCTCCAAGACAACTCAGACTCATGTCTCTCAGGATAATGTGCAGTGAGCAGAAAAGATCAACATAGACCCCAAGTGGGAGAACTTAAGGTGTCAACCCACTTGTTTAAAGGATTCTATCATTCCTGACCAGGTCCAGTACATGTGCTGTCTTTTCTCCCCAAAGAGCTTCATCCAGAAAAACCTCCCAATTGCTTACAGTGCATCTGATCTAAATACAGTGTGCCATACATGACCTCACTCATGGCCAAGGTCCCATTCCTCCTCTTCTTTTTATTCCTTGTTTTATTATAAATTATATTGGGTAAAAGTCAGGATGAGATACATAAGTAAGTTAGTCGAGGTGACATTTGGGCCTAAAACTGGCATTCAGTTTCCCTGGTTTAGGATCAGGTACCATTTATTGTTAAGTTCTTCCTCTTCCGCATTCCCTGCCAGTGTCCCACAACTACCAATCCCTTCTTTGTATTATTGTGATTAATCTTCAGGTCTCACTTATGAGTGAGAATATGTGGTATACTGTTCTTGGTTTCGGTGATTGATCTCTAAGAATGTTTGTCTCTAATTCCATCCAATTTGCTGCGAAGTCCATGATTTTGTCCTTCTACACTTTCATAGTATTCCATCATGTGTATGTACTACATTTTCTCTGTCTATTCTACTTTTCATGGGAAGTAAGTTTGGTTCCATGTTTTTACTTTTGTGAATAGTGTTCAATGAAAACGTTTGTGCAAGTATCTTATTTGTAGAATGCCTCGTGCTCCTTCAGGTATATTTCCAGAAAGAGTAATGCTGAATCATAAGGGAGGTCAAATTCTAGTTCTTTTAGTACTGCCACACTATTTTCCATAGATGTTGGTCTAGGTTGGACTCTCAACAAGAGTGTAGAAGTGCTATACTCCAAACCCACATCAGCATCTATTGTTTATTTATTTACTTTTATTTTTTTATTTATCAATGATAGCCATCATAACTGGAGTAAGTGGTATTGCCGTGTGTTTTTGAGTTGCATTTATCTGATGATTAGTGAAGATAAGCATTTTTGCTTTTATGTGTTGGCTGCTCATAGGTTTTTATTTGAGAAGTGTCTGATGATGTCCCATGCCTATTTTTTTATTAGGATTTTTTTTCTCTGTCAGCTCATTTGATTTCCTTGTAAATCTTGTATGTTCAGCTTTTGTCATATATTCATTTAACAAAATTTTTTCCCCATTCTGAGGGTTGTCTCCCTGCTCTCTTGATGCTTTCTTTTGCTATGCAAAAGATCCACTTCTCTTAAGGATATTCACCATATTTACCAGAAACTTCTGGTCTTCTAGAGATCTTGACTTACTTCAAAAATGTTAGGGATGATACCCTCTCTGAAGGATAATACAGCATTAGGATTAAGATGAATTCTATATCTGTATGGAATATATGAGTCCTGGAAGAAAAGTGCAGGAAAAAATTGTCTCACTCAGTTTCTCTCCTATTGGCAAATATCTCTGTAACACGTTTGAAAAACCTGTGGTGTTTTCAAATAATTTAGGACTGTTATGTCAAGAAAACCCTAGGAAAGAAATTTAATGATATGTTGATAAAGGTCCACCCACTGTAACATATAGAGGATGCAGGTGCATAATGCTGATAGTGGGGAAGACTGTGCATGTGGAAAAAGGGAGTACGGGAATGCTCTATGCCTCATTCTCAATTCTACTGTGACCCTAAATCTACTCTAACAGCGTGTTTTGAAGTAAGGGTTGAATTTTAGGGAAGATATTTGGGCTAATTCTTAAGAATTATAGTTTGAGCTGGGTTCGGTGACTCAGCCTGTAATCTCGCGCCTTTGGGACGCTGAGGTGAGTGGATTGCCTGAGCCCGCAGGTTCGAGACCCACCTGGGCAACATGGAGAGACCTCTTCTCTACAACAAATAAAAAAATCAGCCGGGCATGGTAGCACGTGCATGTAATTCCGGCTACTCGGAAGGCTGAGATGGAAGGATCACTGGAGGCCAGCAGTTCGAGGCTGCAGTGGCCAGGAGCTGACACTGCACTCCTGTCAGGGTGACAGAGTGAGACTCTGACTCAAAAAAAAAAAAAAGAATTATATTTTGACATACTGTGTGAACAAAAAATCTTGAAATTTTATTTTTCTGTCAGATTTGAAAACTCATGTCTCCTCAGATATGTATACAAGAATGAATTCTCCAGTCTGTGTATTTAGCAAAAAATGTGATTGTTTAATGGAATATTTCTTGTATAATTAGAGTTGATATATGTTTCCATTGTTTCTTCTCCACAGTTGCCTAGCAACATTTTCTAAGAAAAATTCAACTTATGAGTTTCATCATCTTCCTCAGTCCAGCACAGCTGCCTTCCATCTCAGGGTTTTGGACACTCTCAGGATGTGGGTTTTTATACTGTGTCTCTCGCACAATAATACGTGCCTGAGTCCTCAGGTCTCAAACTGCTCAGCTCCATGTAAGCTGTGTTTGTTGATGTGTCCCTGGTCATGGTGACTCTGCCCTGGAACTTCTGGTAATAGCCTGTTCCACCACTATCAGGGTAGATATATCCCATATACTCAAGCCCTTCTCCATTGGACTGTCGCACCCAGTGCATAGCATAATCTGTGACAATGTATACAGAAGCCTTGCAGGAGATCTTCACTGAGGTCCCAGGTTTCTTCACCTCAGCCCCAGACTGTACCAGCTGCACCTGGGATCGGACACCGGTGGACAGAAACAGGGGCAGTTGAAATCTCCCTGAACATGCCCTGGTCCTTTCCTCAGCCCTGGGATGTGAAAGCCCCTTACCTGTAGCTGCTGACACCAAGAAGAGGATTTCAGCTCCAATCGATGATGAGGAGTTGTGCTCTCAGGGGCTTCTCTAGGGAAGGGAATTGGTTGGTAGATACTGCTCTCAGGGCACAGATATATCTGTATTTACATTGATAGTACTAAGATTATTTGCATATTCATTAGACAGGGCAATTTATAGCTCAAAAATGATCCAGCATGAGATAGAGACGATAGTTAACACATGGACCATGTAACCATGGTGTTGAAGCTCATGTTCTAATTCTTGTTTAATAATGTTTGTCCATTCTTATGCCCAGAAGTTCCTGAACCCAGAATTTATAAGAAAATGCCCACAGGAAAATTGCTGTGAGCCACCCCACGTTCCAGTGGCACACAGGTACACAAGCCTTTCTGGGCTTTTTTCTCTGCAAATCAACCTCCTGGGAAAATGTTACTCATAATATTTGCAGACATTCAATTAATTAAACCATGCATGTTCACATTCTAACTATTAATATATTTGAAAGCAATAGAAATTTATTTCTTTGAATGTGTTTTTCATTGTCTTGATTGGTTTAATTGGTGCTCCAAGTAGAGTACGAAGATTAAAATCATATCACCGGTTTTGCTAAATTTTTGTTTTATCTTTTTCTGATTTTTTGTTTTGAAACCAAAAGACCCATGCTGAGAAGCCCCTTGCCTCTCATCCTCATGTGCAACCTGCTTCAGGGCTAGAAATTGCTTGGTGTGTCCTGAGGACCCCCTGTTGCCCAGCTCCTGCCCTGCAGAGAAATTTCTGTCTGGCCTCACAGAGAATCTTCCCCTCTCTATCCTAGAAAGAGAAGCTGTACACCTGTCCAAAATGCTGCTTCTGTGACACCCTATGCTATTTTGTTTTGTTTAGTTTTTATTTAATTAATATATTTATTTGCATTTTAAATATGTGGCGTACTATTCAGGTTTAGCTATACAAATTTTCACTAAGCAGGTATTCTGTTATGGAAGTGTGTCCTCCCAACTCTTGTCAGTTTCCCTCAGATGCCAATCCCAACTCCCTTCCCCTGCCACTTACCCACTACTGTCAATCATTTTCTTGTAGTATTATGATAGTTAATCAAGGTCCGTGTATGAGTGAGAACATATAATAAACTGATCTTTTATTCTGTGGTAGATCACAGAGTATTATAGACTCTAAATCCTTCCAAGTTGCTGTTAACTCCATACGTTTGTCTTTCTTTATGGCGTTATAATATTCCCTTGATATATATATATGTATCACATTTTTTTATCCAGTCCAGCTTCAACGTGCAGCGTGGCTGGTTCCATGTTTTTGCCATTGTGAGTAGAACTGCAACAAACATGCATGCACAGTATCTTTTTGATGGAATGACTTGAGCTCCTCTGGGTGTATTCCTATTAGAGGATTGCTGGGTCATAGGGAAGTCAAATTCTAGGGCTTCCAGAAATCATCACACTGTCTTTCAAAGAGATTGCACTAGTTTACATTCCCACGAGAAGTATAGAAACTTTCCATTTTCTTCACATCCTCGCCAGCAACTGCTGTTGTTTGTTTTATTAGTGATGGCCATTCTAACTGAAACCTATGTTTTTAAAAACATCTTTTAAAATTGTGTATTCCCCTTACTAAAACCAGTTATTCTCTAAAGTGTGGCTCCAAGTAAGATATGTTTTGAAACCCGTCAGGAGACCCTTCCCAGGTATTGTTGAGTCTGGAACGACTAGGAAAATTTGAGGGGATTTCTTTATCTTTTTTAGAGTCCTATGATGAGAGTTCACATCACATATTACCTTCAATACAGACCTCAATGCGTATAAACCCTCATACAAACTGATGAAATTATGTACCCACCACAGACTCAAACAGGCAAATGGCTCAATCACTTTGAATAATCCTTAACATAATAGACCCCTAATTTTCTTATTTCATAGTATCTAGAACATTGGACGTGCCCACTCCACTAGACCTGGGTATGTGACTTCTAAAAATGGGCCAAAAGAAAGCAGGATACAAGAGGAATCTTGGAAAGGGCATGCATGTTGGGGTCACCTGTTTTCACCTGGGAACCCAGCAGGTGCCTCCTGAAAATTAATCAGCGTCCAAGGAGGAAGTGACCTACCTGTTCTAGGTCTGGAAGCTGTTGGGGTTAGAGTCTTCAAAGTACTCTACTGTCCTGGAGCTTTTCTTTCCTGTTGATTTTGGACTTCCCTAAATTCTTCTCCTCAGTCAGTGTGTATGCATTGCCTTTGTTCATCTTTAATCCAGATTAACCATGTTGATGAGAAGGTAAGGAGTGAGGCAGAGGATCATGTTTTGTAGTTATAATTTAAATCCAGTGGTGTTTTGGCCTTCTTCCTCTGTTCTGTGACCTCTACAAATGGTATCCAGATGTACAAATAATTTTCGCCTTTTTTTTACTGTCTCCCTTAGGTGCAGTATCCTAAAACAATTTTCTTAAATCTTACCTTCATTGGCTAGATTTTTTATTTGCAGGATAAAGGGAGGATGGGAGGGAAGTCTGCAGTGTGGAAAACTTCTTTTCCCCCACATAGATAAATATTATGCAAAAGTGCTTCCATTGGATATTGCATCTGGAGGAACGTTTGCGTGTATGTCAGTAATTAGTCCTGAAGATTTCAGAGCCAAAATCATATCTATTTTCACTGTCATTATGAGAATGTGTAGGTCCTCGAGGGAAAGTGGAGTGCAGTTTTTGGGGACTCCACAAGCACTTCCCCTCAGACTAGTTTTTACTTGCCACCAGACATTGATGGTAATTACCTTACAAGTGTCACTGTTTAAGACTCAATAAATTTCTGATACAGATAAGATGATCTCCCTTGTGATTCTGTATATTCCTATTTCTAGATTTTATAGGAGGTGGTATTTCCTGTAATAATACGTATTTGATGGATTTTTGAAAAGATTTTTTTCTTGATAGTCAGAAATTAATGTAAATATGGTGTGATGCCTTTGAAGATTAAGGGAGTAAAGCATGAAAGAACCCTGAATTCATCACTGTTCTATTACTTGAAGCAGGTATTTTATCTCACTGTGTATAAGTGATGCTGGAGAAAGTTCCATCTTCCTTTTTGGCTATTCTGGGGACTCAGCATGAGTAGCACCTGAGTTCCTGACAAAGATCTTCTGTCCTGAGATTAAGACAACAGAAACACATCCTCTATTATCAGAATAAAAATGGAAAAGTGGGAGGTATGAGAGTAAGGCCTAGAAATCCATAAAATGGATTATTAGGGAGGGCAATTGGATGAGTTCTGAGTCACGTGTACATTTCTATAAGAGAGGATAGATGTGACACTGACCATGGTTTTAAGGAGACTGGCCCTGGTCCAGCAATGCTGTGGCCCTTAATCTTACTCTCAACATCTATTCACGTCAGGAAACATTCCAGATCCCTGCCCCGAATCTCTTAGAATACTCTTCTCAGATGACTAGGGCTTCTTCAGGATTCTGATCCTCATGAACACAAGAGGGTGTGTTCAGGACTGAAGTCACACACTGGCTTCGGTGCAAGTAAGAATGTGTCCTGCAATTAAAAATAAAGATGACAAGAACACCGTGTATCTTGAGATGTTAAATGTTACTACAGAATTTCACATCTAGGCAGATTACCAAAGAAATAGATGGAGAGGCAGTTGTAGACATGCCAGAAAACCAGTCCTCAGCAACCATCTGCACCTGCTCCTGAGAAGGACAGAGTGCCTGGTGACCCTGAGCCCTCAGGTAGTTGTGTTGCCCCTATGGTACCTCTGTTTCTAGGCTCAAACTGAGGTCCCTCTCTGTGTTCCCCTACAACAATATACAGCTATGTCCTTGGATCTCAGACTGGTCATATGCAGACACAGGGTGTTTTGAGAACTATCCCTCGAAAGGCTGAATATGACTTTCACAAAAATAACATTGCTGTCGTGTAACTATAAGCTTTGTCTGTAACAAGACCAACCAACTCCAGTCTTGTTTTCCGGAGCCTGGCACACTAATTGCATATAGTAGTCACTGAACGTGAATCCAGAGGTTGTACAGGAGTGTCACAGAGAGCCTCCAATCTGGTCTAAACCTCCCCAAACTCCACCAGCTGCACCACACACAGGACTCCTGCAAGCACAGAGACATTCTAGTCAGAATTGCCACGCATATCCACTCTTTCTCTCACTCACATTCTCTCACTCTCTCAATATCTCATCTCTTTGAATTACCATTGAAAACAGCAACACAGAAAAGTCAGCTGAGTCCAAACTCCATATTGCTTTATCTGTGTTCAGTCCTGCTCCCTGAGTGGGAACACATGAGAATCATAGGACTGAGACTACTCTCCCAGAGCTGCAGGTTTAGGACTGGGCTGGTTTTTATCAGCAGAAGGAGGGTCCTGTTTGCATGTTTCCAACTGTATGGCAAGATTTGGGGTGGAATTCCTCAAAGAAGGAAAGGTCCAGAGCAGATGGCAGTGTCATGAGGGAGTTTGGTGAAAAGAATGGCATTTGGAAAAGGTAGACTCATTATTTTATGATGCTTTCGTAAATATGTAGCACTTAATTTTTGGTTTTTATTTTCAGGGATGTCTTATGTGTTGTATGTTCTCCTTCAGTTATTTCAACTTAAATTATGTATTTGTTTATATCCAATAGCTTTAATAAGGCATTTTTAACACATAATAAACATCCCATAATTATTTAAGTGCATAGTTTGATACATACCAACACTGGTGCTCACCTGGTAATCAATCATAAAAATCAGTGCAATGAACAAATAATCACTCTTAAAGTTGTCTCTTGCTTTTTTGTAATTTTTCCCTCCTAGTCATGCCCTACTCCCACCATATCTGAGTCAGACACTGATCTTTTTTACTTTAATTTAGTTTTAACTGGTTTATATAATTTAAACAATGAGATATCTAGTACATGCTTTATTTGTGTGGATTCTCACACTATATTATTGTGAGAGAAAGGTGTTACATATGAATCATCTATAACAAAATTAATAGCATTAAAATCAATGAATCTTTCACTCTTTGTTTAATAAAAACTCCACAATATTTGTATTATTTACAGGTTCTAAGTTCTACAAATAAATCCCCTACTATGCATGGAGATGTAGACATACAAAAACATTTTGTTAATTTTTTTTTCAAAACATGTATCTTGTAGAAAATAAAAATTAGCAATTTTCTTGATTATATCAGATAATTGCTGTAATAGGAAAAACAAAATTGTAAAATTTGGAGACAGGCAAAGACCTGGAAGAGAAACAGGAGTAGTTTATTACTATAACTGGGACATAGGCTGACACATCTCAAGTGAGCTAGTAAGTGATTAAATTAGACACACACACACATTTCTGCAAATGGAATTTGTTATGCAGTTAGAGTTGAAATTCTCAGAGGACTTGTAGTTGGGGTATTTCTATTGCCATTGAAGCCTTTCCCCCCAAGACTGGGGACACATTGCAAAAGCTCCATTATTTACTTCTTGAGATGATTCTTTCTGAAAAAAGGAACAGCAACTATTCCTGAAAAAAATCCATGTCCTCCACCTTTGTCACCAGTAAAGCACCATGGATTTAATCTGCAGGGGTAAAACCACCAAAGCCACTGTGTTACAGGCATGAAAGGGATACAAGACACTTGAAGGGAAGGAAGGAAATCACTAGTGCTGTGTCCAGACCCACCTTTCCTCTCTTTCTTGTGGAGTTTGGGTTGACTAGAAGAAATACAGTATGTTCTACTCTTTGTTTCTTTACAAAAAACACAAATAGATTTCATTTGTACGGCAGGAGGGATTAGTACTTTTCAAGTCAGTTTCTTGAGGGTGGCTTCCTAAAAAAAATCACTCTGGAGATGTCCAGTGACATCACTAAGGGGGAGATGGTGACTGTTTTGATAGTGTTGGAATGCAAGCCTGTTGCCTTCCATTGCTACTTTTTGTCCATTGAAGGCTTTAGGGTGTGAAGAACTTATATTTGTTCTTTGAGATGAAAAGAAACACCAGAATACACATGACTGATACCTTCATCTTTTATCTTACTGCACTGGTGAAAACTTACCTTACAGAGACACAGGCATACACAAGGAAAAGGAAAGGACTGGGAATGTCACCCACTGACATATTGTGTGTTCATACACAGTACAGCATTCATAAATTCATTTGAACTAACTGATAATGTATAAAACTCTTAGAGTTTTATTTTTGTAATTTAGTAATATTTCCCCTCAATGTTAGGGAAATTATCAGGGTTCTCTGTGATCCTTTGCAAGTTCCTACCACAGTACCTGCAGAAAAAGCCTCCATGAGTAGGTGAGCCCTGTGCAGGTGCAGTGTCTTGAAGGTAACCCATTTTCTTGCTCACTGTCATCCTACAGTTATTTGTGAATCATTTCAAATTTAATGTTCATACTGCTACACATATAATTTGTCAGGGGCTGCACAAGATACGAATATATGTAAGTACTGTTCATCACTGCAGAGACCTGTCATGTTCTGGAAACTGAGTTATTTGCTCATGTGTCACAAGGGATAGTCACTGGAAGGATGTTTGCACACATCCTGTCATCTTCCAGAGTGCACCCACCAAGGGGCTGGCAATGATAATCGAGACGGTGAATGACAGATACCCACATAACCAGCACTCCAGGGGGACGCTCCCCTTCCCAGACCACTCAGGCTCATGTCTCTCTGGATAATGTGCAGTGAACATAAAAGTCAAGGTTAGGCCACTCAGAGGGAGACCTTAATGTGCCAACCCACTTGATTAGGGAGTATTATTATTCCTGACTAGTTCTAATGTGTGTGCTGTCTTTTCTGCCCAGAGAACCTCATCATGGACACATTTCCAATCGCTTACAGTACATCTGATCCAACTACAGTGTGTCATACATGACATACATGACATCATGGCCTAGGTCCCGCTCCTCTTCTTTTTGTGCTTCATTTTATTATAATGATGTGGGGTAAAAGTCGGGATTAGGTACCATAGTGAGCTATGAGTAGGTGACATTTGGGTCTACAACTAGTCCACCCTTTTCCTGGTTTAGGATCAGGTACACTTTATGTAGGTGCCTCCCATTCTCCTCTCCTCTAGCAGTGTCCCACACCTGCCAATTCCTTTCTTGTACTACTGTTAGCAATGTACAGATCCCGCTCATGTGTGAAAACGTGGTATTCTGGTCTTTGCTTCTGTGATAGATCACTAAGAATGATTGTCTCTAATTCCACCCAGTTTGTTGTGATGTCCATGACTTTTGTCCTTCTATAACTACATATCATTCCATCCTCTATATGTGCTACATTTTCTCTTTCTAGTCTATTTTTGATAGGTAGTAGGGTTGGTTCCATGTTTTTGCTTTTGTGAATAGTTTAGAATGAAAATGCATGTGCACGTATCTTTTTTGAAGAATGATTTGTGGTAATCCAGGTATATTTCTTGGAAGGATAATGCTCAGTCATTTGGAAGCAAAATTTCTAGCTCTCTTAATATTTCCACAGTATTTTCCATAGAGGATGGGCTAGCTTGCCCTCTCACTTAGTGTGTAGAAGTGTTTCTTTTTGTCTGCACTGGTGCCAGCACCTATTATTTTTGATGACCATGAAAACTGGGGTCAGGTGGTAAACCACTGTGATTTTGGTTTGCACTTATTTGATGGTTACTGGGGCTGAGCATTTTTAATTTTATCTGTTGGTTGGTCATATGTGTTTTCTTGAGATGGGTTTATTCGTGTCCTCTACCTTTCTCTTCATTAGGTTTGTTTTTTTGCTTTTTGTTTTTCTTTCTGTTCATTTGATAACCTTGTAAATCCTGTATGGTTAGCCTTTGTTGGATATACATTCAGCAATTTTTTTTTTTTCATTCTGAGAGTTGTCTCCCTACTCTCTTGATTTTTTTTTTTTTTCTGTGCAAAAGATCCACTTACCTTAAGAGTATTTATTATGAGCCGGGCTCGGTGGCTCAGCCTGTAATTCCGTGGCTTTTGGAGGCTAAGGTGAGTGGATTGCCTGAGCCCACAGGTTCGAGACCCACCTAAGCAGTGAGACCTAATCTCTACAATAAATAAAAAAATCAGCGGGGCATGGTAGCGCATACCTGTAATTCCAGCTACGGGAAGACTGAGGCGGAAGGATCGCCGGAGCCCAGCAGGCGAGGCTGCTGTGGCCGGGAGCGGCCACTGCACTCCAGTCTGGGCAACCGAGTGAGACTCCAACTCAAAAAAAAAAAAAAAAGAGTATTTATCATGGAATTCACCAGAAACTGTTGGTCTTTTAGAGACCTGATCTTGCCTCCAAATGTTGAGGATTTCACCCCCTCTTAAGCAGCATAGAACACCAGGGTTCATAAAAATTCTAAATAAGTTTGCTTGTATGAATCCTGAAAGTATGATGGAAGAAAAAAATCATTTCAATCACTTTATCTCTAACTAGCATAATTCCCTGTAGCACACTTGAAAAACTCATGGTAATTCCAGACAATGAAGAACTGTTATGGCAAGAAAACACCAGGAAAGCAATTTAATGACCTGTCGATGTATGTCCCTCTGCTGTAGCATATCTAGGAGGCAGATGCAAAATGTTGATCGTGGAGAATTCTATGCATTTGGGGTAGAGAGCGGGAATGCTCTATACCTTCTTCTTGATTCTACTGTGACCCTAAATCTATTCTAACATTTTATGTTGAATAAGGGTTGAGATTTCTAGGAGATATATGTGATAATTCTTAACAATTATAGTTTGACATACTAAGTGAACAGTCTTGAAAACTTAGTTTTTAGTTAGATTGGAAATCTAATGTCCCCTCAGTTACTTACACAGGAATGTTTGTATACGTATTATTGCATTTCCCCAGTCTGTGAATTTTGCTTATCAGATTATTGTCTAATGAAATATTTCCTATAAATTTGAATTTACATATATATTTCCATTGTTTCTTTCCCAGTTATATACCTTCATATTCATAAAAATATTCAACCTCATAATTCCATCATCTACCTCAGCCCAGCACAATTGCCTTCCTTCTTAGGATTTCTGACACTCTCAGGATATGGGTTTTCACACTGTATATCTCACACAATAATACATGGCCATGTCTTCAGCACTGAGACTGCTCAGTTCCATGTAGACTGTGTTTGTTGATGTGTCCCTGGTCATGGTGACTCTGCCCTGGAACTTCTGGGCATAGCTTTTTCCACCACTACTAGATTGATTACTCCCATCCACTCAAGTCCTTGTCCAGTCAACTGTCACACCCAGTCCGTATTATAGCTGGTGAAGGTCTATCTAAAATCCTTGCAGGAGACGTTCACTGAGGTTCCAGGATTCTTCACCTCAGTCCCAGAATGCACCAGCTGAACCTGGGAGTATACACCTGTGGACAGTAGTCAGGGATAGTTAAAATTCCTGAACTTGCCCTCAACCCTTCCTAAGTCCTGGGATGTGGAAGCAACTTACTTGTAGCTGCTGCCACCAAGAAGAGGATTCTCCAACTCCAGTTGAAGAGTTGTGCTTTTAGGGATTTTTCTAGGGGAGATGTTTGGTTGATGGATGCTGCTCTCAAGGCACAAACATATCTGCATTTACCTTGATGGAACTCAGATTATTTGAATATTAATTAGACAGGACAATTTGTAGCTCAAACATGATCCAGCATGAGATAGAGAAGATAGATGACACATGGACCATGTAACTGTGGTGTTGAAGCCCAAGTCCTAATTCTTGTTTAATAATTTGTGTCCAAATGCTATGCCAAGAAGCTCTTGAATCCAGAACTTATCTACTAATAAGGAAGTGTTCACAGGACAATTGCTGAGAGCAACTCCATATTCCAGCAGCACTACAGACACACAAGTTTTCTGGATTTTTTTTCTCTGCAAATCTACCTCCTGGGAAAATGTTTCTTCTGATAGTCGCACACATTTAATCAATTAAACCATTCATTTTCTCACCCTAACTGTTAGTATATTCGAAATCACTAGAAATATATATCGTTTGATATGTTAGTTTGCCTTTGGGTGAAATAAATGCTACAGTAAAAAATGAGGTTTAAGGTCACATCAGCAATCCTTGGTAAATCCTTATTTTACCTGTTTCTGATATTTTGCTTTGAAACACAATGATCCGGGCCCCGAAGAACTCCTCCCCTCATAGTCCCATGTGCAACTGCTGTAGGGTTGGAAACTGTGCTGGGTGGGTCCTGAGCACCCCCTGCTGCCCAGCCCTTGCTCTACAGAGAGATTTCTCTCTGATGAGATTTCTTCTGGCCTTAGAGACCATCTTACCCTCTCTAACCCAGTAGTAATTGCTGAGTTCAACTTCATAGTGTTTCTTCAGTGACACACTATGATTTTTAAAACAACTCTGGAAATAGTGAATTTCCCTTATAAAAACCATATAATTCTCTAAATTGTGGCCCCAAGTAAGATTTTTTTGAAATCAGTCAGGAAACCCTACCCAGGTGTTCCAGATGCTCTGGTATAGTGACACACTTGTTGGATCTAGAACCATTTGGAAAATTTGAGGGGATCGTTTTATCTTTTTTGGAAACACGTGGCTAAAGTTCAAATCAGACAGCACCTTCAAAAAAGATCCGAGGACCCAAAGACCACATACAAAATTGATGTAAATACACAATCACACACATATTCAAACAGGCAAATAGCTCAATCACTGTGAATAATTTTAAAGTAATAGGCCCCTAATTTTACTTCTTCATAGTATCTAGAACATGGGAGGTGCCCACCACACATACATTAGGCCTAGGTATGTGACTTACTTCTAAAAATGGACCTAAAGGAAACAGGATAAAAGAGGAGTCTTGGGAACTGCATGCATATTGGACTCAACTGTTCTCACCTGGGAACCCTGTAGATGCTTCCAGAGAAATCAATCATAGGACAAGGAAGGAGATACCTACCTGTTCTAGGACTGGAAGTTGTTGGTGTTAGAACCTTCACATTGTTTTAATATCCTAAAGCTTTTGTTTTTGTCTGTGGGAATCCCTAAATTCTTCTCCTCAGAGTTTATGCATTGCCACTAGTTCACCATAAATCCAGATTAATTGTACTGATGAGAAGTTAAGGAGTGAGGCAGAGGTTCACGATGTGTTTTCACAATTGAATCCCAGTGCTGTGTTGGCCTTCTTCCTCTTAGCTGTGACCTGTCCTTTACATAAAGTAGATGTACACACGGTTTTCGCCTCTTTTTACTATTTTCTCTGGCTACAGCATCCCAAAACTATTTTCTTGAATGTTACCTTTATTGTCTAAATTTGTTCATTCGCATTATAAAGGGTATATGGGAGAAGAGGTCTGCAATGGGAAATATTTCCCCTACACAGATTAATATTATGAAAAAGTCCTTTCACTGGATAGTTCATCTGAAGAAGACTCTGGATGTATGTCAGTGAGTAGTCCTGGAAGTTTCAGAGCAAGTAGGGTATCTTTTTGCACTGTCACCATGAGAACATGTAGGGTGCTGAAAGAAAAGTCACTGAATTCCAGGGTGTGTGGACCCTGGAAACTCTTCCCCCCTTGCTAGTTTATACCAGTCTGCCAGACATTCAAGTTAATTACTCTGTAAGTTTCATTAACTATGTAACATTCCAGAAGTTTCTAATCCAGAGAAGCAGTTATTGCTGGTAATTCTGGCTTCTCCTGGATTTCCAGTTCTTGGAGGAGGTAGTTTTCCTATAATAAAACTTCTTGAAGAATTTAAAAAAGCATTTGTTTCTAAATATTTAGACATTTATTAATGCCTTTGAAGATGATGGATCAAAAGGCAAAAGTTCCCTGAGGTCATCTTTGCACTATTACCTGAAGCAGGGATTTTATCTCACTATTTATAAGTGACACTGGGCTAACATAACTGAATGTGCAGAGACATAGAAGAATGACCAAAGAGAACACCTGTGAAAAAGTCTCAGCAATTTGAATTTTCTTCCAGAGAACCTGAAATTCAGAAAGTACAATAAGTAAAAGCTGGTTCTGAAATGCTGTGTTGTTCTGAATGATGCCTCTAACGATGGGCTGGATCAAGTAGCTGCCCTGAGACAACACACCCAGAACAGGGAAGCTGATTTTTTAAATTCAAGACACAGGAATTACAAAGCTATCCCCAGATGAAGTGCAGGGAAGAGGTAAGGAAATGGAGTTGTTCTTATATTCTCAGGTTGTACTAGACTTTGAGGAAAAGTTACCCTGTGGGGGCAGTGGCCTACCTGTGAGGACATTACCTCTGCAATGTCTTCAGAAAGCTTTGGATAGGTGGAGAGGATAAGAAGAGTGACTTATTTCCTTCTGTCTGACTAATGAACTTGCAGAGCATTGAAATCAGTGCTTGATATGAATAGAATTTTAACCCCACAAAATTCATACGTTGCATCCCTACTCTTAATATTAATATAATTGTAGAAAGGTTCTTAGGTGGGGATGTAATTAAAATTAAATGAGGTAGTAGATGTGAGGTACTAATGAAACTATTGCGATTTTTTGAAAATAGGCTTTATGCTTTAGAGCAGTTTTTTGTCATAGCAAAATTGATTAGAAGGTACAGACAAGTTCAATATATCTCTTGCCCCCACATATGCATTTATTCCCCATTGTCAACATCCCTCACCAGAGTGGTACATTTATTATAGATGATAATCCTGTATTTAACGTCAATATCACTTAGAGTCAGTAGTTTACATTAGTGTGCACTCTTGGTGCTGTGTATTCTGTGTTTGGAATGTTTTATAATTACATGCATCTACCTCTATGTTATAAAACAAAATAGTTCCAGTGTCCTTAAAGTCCTCTGTGCTCTACTTACATATTTATGTCTGTCCTTCAACTGCTGGCAAGTATGGACCTTATTTACTGTCTCCATATTTTTTTTGCCTTTTTCAGATTTTATATTTGGAATCTTATAGTATGCAGCTATTTCCTATGGGCTTATTTCACTTAATAATACATATTTGAGTTTCCTCCATGACTTCATTGCTTTTATGCATCATTTTTCAGTGTTTACTATATTATATTGTATGAAAGTACTACATTTTATTTATCTGTTCACCTGTTGAAGGACACAGGGTTTATTCCAAATACCAAAAAAGCTGCTATAAACATGCCTTGCATCTTTTTGTAAGAACACGTTTTAAACTCCTTCAGGTAACCGGGCTCAGTGGCTCAACCTGTAATCCCATGCCTTTGGGAAGTTGACATGAGTTGATTGCCTGAGCCTGCGGGTTTGGGACCCACCTGGGAAGCAAGACCTCATCTCTACAATAAATCGAAAAATGAGTCAGGTGTGGTAGTGCATACCTGTAATTCCAGCTACTTGGAAGGCTGAGGCAGAAGGATTGCCGGAGCCCAGCAGGTTGAGGCTGCAGTGGCCGGGAGCGGCCTCTGCACTCCAGACTGGGAGATGAAGTGAGACTCCAACTCAAAAAAATGAAAAAATAATAAATAAATAAATAAATAAATAAATAAATAAACTCCTTAAGTTAAAATTCAATTCCATTGTGATTGCTGGATCATCCAGTAAGATTGTGGTTATTGTTGTAAGAACCTGCCAAACTGTTTTCCAATGTGGTTGCACCATTGTGCATTTTCAGCAACAATTAATGAGAGTTTCTTTAAATATTGTTACATTTTTAGCTTTAAGAGGCAGATTTCTCTCTCTCTCTCTCCCCATATATAATAGATTTGACATGCTAGAAAATTTCCCCTCACAAGAAACAACTAACAACATTATGTAGCATATTGGTCTTGTACTTGCCAACTTCCAGCTCCCAGAATTTTAACCAAATGGATTTCAGATGTTTAAGTCACCCAGTCTATGACTTTTTATTATGGCAGTTCAAATTTCCACTGCCTGAGATAGATCATGGGACTGATAAATGGCCTGCTTCTGTAACAAATATGTACAATGTGTCCATTGCTTTGGAACTGGATCATGGTTAGATGCTAAAATATTTTTGAGGTGAATGCAAAAACACTAAGAATTTCCTAAGGACACTGGACATGTGAAGGTGGAGTCTGATGTGGGCTCAGAAAGTAAGGATCAGAACAAGAGAGTGAGATATCATCAGTGTAAATAACAGACTAATAGCTATTATCAGAATGTTGGTAGAAATATGGACATTAAAGGCACTTCTGATGAGGTCTCGATAATATGAGAACCTCAGCATTGGTAACTGGTAGCAATACATTCTCTTGCCATAAATTTTCGAATAGGCTGGGGAATTGCATTTGTTTTCTAATTTTTCATGAAAGGTAGACCATCACAGTCATGAAATTGGATATTTAGCTGAAGTGATTTCAAAACTAATTGTGCAAGGAGTATTTTGCTTACTCCTGATTGCTTACGGCAATTTGTCATAGAAGATAGAAGAATTGAAGAGAGATTTACACAAAACAACATATAAAAAAATCTACTTTTTCTCATTTTACAATTTTTATAGTGGCAAAATACATATAACATAAAACATGCCAAGGTATGCTTTTTATTATCTATTTTTATTTTAAAATCATGGGATACAATTCAGGGTTAGGTATACAAATATACATTGTGCAGGTACTGTGGTTGATGAGGTGTGCCCCCCCTTCTCCAGGCAGATATGGGTACTGTTGATCCCACCTTCCTGCCCCCTACCCAGAATTTCACACTACTCTCAATCCTTTTCTTATAATACTATGGATGTGCACATATGTGTTTATTGGAGCATTGTTCACAATAGCAAGAACATGGAACCATCCATGCTACCCATCAAAAGAGGATTTGATGAAAAAAAGTTGTAAATAGCCAGGCTCAGTTGCTCAGTCTGTAATCCCGCAATTTGGGAGGCTGAGGTGAATTGATTGTCTGAGCCCACGAGTTTGAAAACTGCCGGGGCTACTTGGCAAGACCTCATCTCTACAATAAATCAAAAATTAGCTGGACATGTTAGTGCATACCTGTAGTTCCAGCTACTTGGAAGGCTGAGGCAGAAGGATCACCGAAGCCCAGCAGGTCAAGGCTGTGGTGGCCGGGCGCAGCCACTGTACTCCAGTCTGGGTGATAGAGTGAGACTCCAACTCAAAAAACCCCAAAAAGTTATACATATACACAATAGAATAATACACAGCCATAAAGAAGAACAAAATCGATCTCCGAGAGAACTGCAGGTCTTTAATTCAGCCTCTGTAACCCTGTGTGCTGCTTGTTTGGGGATTCCATAGGGAGGACGCCAGGATACCTTGAAGCTGGGAGATGTATCTTACCACTCTCTCGAGAGCCCCTGCATTTGTTCTTCTGTGTGCCTCAGGCTGTATTTGATTTGTGGATTTCACCATCTCCTTGAAGTAGGTTTATCTTGTCCTTTGGGATAGATTTTTTATACTTCACAAGTGCATGATCATCAAGAAGACTGAAATCATTTCTGCCTTTTCCCCTCAAGAACAGTGATGTGCCTAATGTGCACAGAAACCAATTGCCAAACTAAAATTGATTTCTAGAAAATTATTGATAAAAATAAAACTTAGACTCAATCAAACACAAATGGGATAGGCAACTGTCAAAAGTCCAAAGTGGCAGTCATTACACATTGTACTGCCTGTGCCTGAGATGATCCATGACTTCGGACCTTGAAGCCCATGTGAACAAGATTTGTTGAGGCCTGCTGCCACCGTGATGTCCTGCCAGGCCGTGGGTCTCCTCCCATGTGCCTTGAGGCAATGGCTCCCTCCCCACAGGGGCTACCAGTTGAGATAAAGACCATCTGGAGCGGTGAGATACCACTACGTGCTGGTGATTCAAGGTAACAACACCAAAAGGGGAAAAACGGAAGCTTGACAGACACAGGCCAGATCTGAGTGGTGAACTGGGCAGTATTGAACTGAGTGTTGATCCGAACTGCCCTTCACAGGTGACCAGGAGAAACTGACTCCACTGTCAACAAACTTACCAGCCTGGAAAGACAGCTAGAAATCATAGCTAAAAGGACATTTGACTTAAACGAAAAGTCCCAGAGTGTGCTTGATTGGTTCTCCAAGTCCACTGACTTGATTCTATTCCTTCTGTTTTGTTCCCCCCCTTTTTCTCTTTTCTCCTTATTTTATCTTCTTTTCTTTTCACAGGGTAAAACTACAACCCCACTGCATGGACAGATTCCAAGGCAGTGGTAAGGGGGTTTCAGATTATCCATACACCTATTGGCATATACCAGGACCTGCAGATAGATTTTGAATCACAGATCCCTTCATAAGTAAATCTCAAAACTGCTATAAGGACCACCCCCAACCTACAGTGCAACTCCAGGATTGAACAAAGTAAGATGACATACCTAAAGAAGAATAGGAGATTGAACAAACAGAAGTAAAAAAAAAACCCTCTACCCTTGAATAACAGAATGAAAGAAGATGGTGATGTGGAAGGAAGGAAAGAGTAGGGAAGGAAAAACACTACACAAATGAAGAAAAAAACAAAAGAAGAATATAGGTCTCACACAGACCCCTGAGAGGTCAGACACTGAGAAAACAGACTTCGGAACACAAACAATGAAGAGCTCCCAGAATGACTGGCAAATGAAACAAACCCAGACATCAAGATATTAATAGAAGAATAAAAATATTGAGGAGAGACAAGAGGAAAATAGGAAGGAGCTGGTGTCAGCAATAACAGCAGTAAAGAGTACTGTGATGGAAATAAAAAACAAACTAATAAGCATGGAAAGCAGAATTAGGCAAGCAGAAGAAAAAGTCTCAGAGCTAGAAGACCAAAACACAGAACTAACCTAAACTGTCAAAAACATAGAAAAGAAGCTCAAAAAGACAGAACAAAACCTTCAAGAGCTGAATGATTACTTCAAGAGACCGATCCTAAGAGTAATTGGCATTCCTGGGGTAGACAGAGAAACAGAGGTCACACTGCAACAAACATTTCATGAAATCATTCAAGAAAACTTCCCTCATCTCCTCAGTGATGCAAAAATTCAAACACAAGAGATTCAGAGAACCCCTAAAGACAACAAATGACAAGATCAACTCCCAGTCACACAATAATTCACCTAAACAAACAAAGTAGGTATAAAATAAAAAATCCTAAAGACAGCAAGAGAAAAGGTCAGACTACCTACTATGTAAGACCAGTTAGAATAGCAGCAGATTTATCTACAGAACCTCTCCAGACTAGAAGAGCTTGGAGCCCTATCTTCAAAGTTCTAAAAGATAAACAGTTATAACCAAGAATAATCTACCCAGTCAAGTTAAGCTTCATCAGTACAGTAGAATTGAAACCTTTTCTAGATATCCAATCCCTAAGAACCTACGCTCCCACCAGACCACCTCTACAAGAAACACTCAAGAAGGTATTGAACACAAAAGTAAAGGAAAAAAGAACAACAACAATCTTCACAAGAGTACAGGCAAAAGATTTAAAAAATATGAACCAACTCCAGAACCAAAAGAAAGGAACTACACAAACAGAAAAAAAACAACTCTGTAAGAACATTATGATAGGAACCAACTCTCACATTTCAATAATTAGCTTGAATGTGAATGGACTAAATGCACCACTGAAAAGACATATAATGGCAAAATGGGTAAATTATGACCAGGCAACAATTTATTGCCTTCAAGAGACTCACCTTACCAGGAAGGACACTCACAGACTCAAAGTCAGAGGATGGGAAACAAATTTCCAGGCGAATGGAACACAAAAGAAAAGAGGAGTCATGATCTTAATCTCAGACAAAATACCCTTTAAGCTATCAAAAATTTTTAAAAGTTACGGAAGGCCACTACATAATCATAAGAGTTTCAAACAATCATCAAGAAATATCCATCCTAAATATATATGCACCCAACATAAGAGCACTAACTAAAAAAAGATATCTACTCCAACACCATCATAGCTGGGGACTTCAATATCCCACTCACAATCCAAGACAGTTCATCAAGACAAAAAATTAGCAACGAGATCTTAAACCTCATTGTGACTTTTGACCAAATAGACTTAAACCTACAGAACACTTCATCCAAAGGCCACAGAAAATACATTCTACTTATCACTGCATGGAATGTACTCTAAGATCGACCACATACTTGGCCATAAATCAAGTATAAGGAAATTTAAAGGGAACAAAATTTTACCATATACCTTCTCAGACCACAGTGGAATAAAAATAAACACTAACAACAACAAGTTGGCCTGAAAACCCACAAAGATATGGACACTAAATAGCATGATGCTAAACAACTCCTGGGTCAACAATGAAATCAAAACAGAGATTAAAAGGTAACTAGGAACAAATGAAAATGAAGAAACATCTTACCAATATCTCTGGGACTCCATGAAAACTGTAGTAAGAGGCAAATTTATATCCCTTCAAATGCATATGAAGAAAATAGAAGGATCACAAATAAATAGCTTAAGAAGCCACATAGGGAAACTGGAAAAGCAAGACCACCAAGACCCTAATTTCAGCAGCAGAATCTAGATCACCAATATAGAAGCCTAAATCAAGGACATAGAGGACAAAAATAATACAACAAATTTAATGAAACAAAATGCTGGTTCTTCAAAAGGATAAACGAGATCAATGGTCCCCTAGGTACAATGACCAAGATGTGACTTCATCTTTGGATGAAATAAAATAAACACAATCAGAAACACAAAAGATGAAGTCACATCTGACCCTGAGGAAATACAAAAGATCATTAGAGACTAGTCTGTACACTTGTTTGGAAACAAATTTGAAAACTTTACGAAATGGAGGACTTTCTGACATCACACAACCTGCATAGGTTGAAACAAGAAGAAATTGAGACCCTAAATAGGCCAAAAACAATCACAGAAATTGACTACATAATAAGAAAACTACCTACAAAAAAACCGCCAAGGTCCCGATGGCTTTCCAACAGAATTCCACAAGACATTTAAGGAGTAGCTGATACCAATCCTACTAAAGATATTTCAGAGTGATTGAGAAAGGTTAATCTGTCCCCAAATCATTTTGCGAAGCTAACATCACATTGATACCCAAGCCAGGTAAAGACACAACAAAGAAAGAGAACTACAGGCCAATATATTTGATGAACAGAGATGCTAAAATCCTCAACAAGATCCTAGCAAACTGGATTCCACAGCACATCTCAAAAATTATCCATCATGACCAAATAGACTTCATACATGGGATGCAAGGCTACTTCAACATTTGTAATACCATAAATGTAGTTTTATACATCAACAGACATCAAAACAAAACCACGGGATTATATCATTAGATGCAGAAAAAGCTTTTGATAAAATCCAGCACCCTTCTTGATAAAAAACCCTGGAACATCTAGGCATACAGGGAACATACCTTGAATTTAGCAACTCCTAAATGGACAAAAATTGGAACCATTTCCCCTGAAAACTGGAACCAGACAAGGATGCCCACTCAAACCCCTCCTGTTCAATATTGCATTGGAGGTCCTGACTAGAGGAATCAGAGAAGAGAAGACAATCAGGGCTATCCAAATAGGGAAAGAGGAAGTAAAGTTATCTACCTTGTAGATGACATGATCCTGTACCTTGATAACCTAAGAGAATATGTCAAAAACCTCCTTACACTGATAAAGGACTTTGGCATTGTCTCAGGATACAAAATAAATGTACAAAAGAAAATCGCATTTCTTTACACCAATAATAAAAAAAAAGAAACCCAAATAAAAAGCACAATTCCATTCACAATAGCCACAAAAAATTGAGATACCTTGGCATCTTCCTAACCAGAGATGTGAAAGCCCTGTACAATGAAAAGTACAAAACACTGCTCAAAGAAATCAAAGATGACACAATCAAGTGGAAAAATATCTCATGCTCATGGGTTGGAAGAATCAACATTGTGAAGATATCCATCCTACCTAAGGCAATCTACAGATTTAATGCAATACTCATCAAATTACAAGCAACATTCATCTCAGACTTAGAAAAAGCACTACAGGAATTTATATGGAAACACAAACGGCTAAAAATAGCCAGAAGAATTCTCTGGGGAAAAAAAAATTAGGTGGTATCACATTACCGGATTTCAAACTTTACTATAAACTACAATAATCAAAACAGCTTTGTATTGGTAAAAAAACAGGCATATAGACCAATGGAATAGAATTGAGATTCCAGAAGCTAAAACCTCAATTTCTCAACCAACTCATCTTTGACAAAGCCTCCACCACCTACCACTGGGGAGAGGAGAACCTATTCTGTAAATGGTGCTGGGAAAACTGACTGACCACATGCAGAAGACTCAAACAAGACCCCATCTGTCCCCATATACAAGAATTAGCTCTAAATGGATCAGCGACCTAAATGTAAAACCTCAAACCATAAGAACCTTAGAAAATGCAGGGCATACCCTTATGGAAATTGGAACTTGCATCCAAATCCTGACCAAAACTCAAAACCCACAAGCCATAAGAGATAAGATAGACAAGTGGGACCTCATTAAACTGACAAGCTTCTGCAAAGCCAAAGAAACCATCAAGAGGGCAGGGAGACACCCCACAGACTGGCAAAAAGTATTTGCTAACTTTAGATCTGACAAAGGCTTAACATCTTGAATCTACAAGGAACTCAGACGCATGAAAAGAAAAAAAACAAAACAATCAACCCCATTATAAAGAGGGCAAAAGATATGAACAGGCACTTTTCTTTTTTTTTTAAATATAATCAATATTTTTTATTATGATGTTGTGAGATACAGTTACGGGTTAGGTATACAAATACGATTCATTCAGGCACCCTATTGATAAGAGGTGCTTCCCCATCCCCAGAAAGATATTTGCTACCGTGAATCCCATCTCCCTATCCCCCCATAGATTCCCACTACTGTCAGTCATTTTCTTATAGTATTAGGTAGGCTGTTCAAGGTCCATGATATGAGTGAGAACATGTGATACTCGGACCTTTGTTTTTGTGAGAGGTCACTCAATATTATGGACTCTAGTTCCATCCAGGTTGCTGCAAAATTCATGATTTTGTTCTTTTTTATGGCTGCGCAGTTTTCCATCGTGTATATGTACCACATTTTTTAAAATTCAGTACTCTTTTGATGGGCAGCATGGTTGCTTCCAGGTTCTTGCTATTGTGAACAATGCTGCAATAAACATTAGTGTGCAGGTATCTTTTTATAGAGTGATTTGAGTTCTTCCAGATATATTCCCAGTAGGGGGATTGTGGGGTCATATGGGAGGTTGATATTTAAAGCTTTTAGAATCGCCACACTGCTTTCCACAGAGTGCACTAGTTTACACTCCCACCAACAGTGTAGCAGTATTCCCTTTTCTCCACACCCTCTCCAGCAACTGATATTTTTTGAGTTGTTGATAATTGCCATTCTGACTGGAGTTAGGTGGTATCTCAGTGTTGTTTTGATTTGCATCTCCCTGATGATTAGTGAGGTTGAACATTTCTTCATATGTCAGTTGGCTGCTCGGATGTCTTCCTATGTGAAGTGTCTGTTCATATCTTTTGCCCATTTTATAATGGGGATGTGTAATTTTTCCTTTTCAGAACGTTTGAGTTCCTTGTAGATCAAAGATGTTAAGCCTTTGTCTGACCTGGTGTTGGCAAAACTTTTTCCCAGTATGTAGGCTGTCTCCCTGCTCTCTTGGTGGTTTCTTTGGCTTTGCAGAAGCTTGTCCGTTTAATAAGGTCTCACTTGTCTATTGTCTCTCTTATGACGTGCAGGTTTTGTGTTTTGTTCAGGAATTGGAGGCCAGTTCCGATTTCCATCAGGGTATGACCTGCATTTTCTAAGGTTCTTATGGTTTGAGGTTTTACATTTAGGTCTCTGATCGATTTGGAGTTAACTTTTGTATATGGGGATAGATAGAGGTCCAGTTGCAATCTTCTGCATGTAGTCAGTCAGTTTTCCCAGCACCATTTACTGAATAGGTTCTCCTCTCCCCAATGGTAGGTGTTCGAGGCTTTGTTGAAGACGAGTTGGATGAGAAATTGAGGTTTTGCTTCTGGAATGTCAATTCTATTCCATTGATCTATATGCCTATTCCTATACCAATACCAAGCTGTTTTGATGACTGTAGCTTTATAGTAAATTCTGAAATCTGGTAATGTGATACCACCTGCTTTGTTTTTTTTTTTTTTTTTTGCTGAGAATTGTGACTATTCTTGGACATTTGTGTTTCCATATGAATTCCTGGTGTTGTTTTTTCTAGGTCTGAGAAGAAGGTTGCTGGTAATTTGATGGGTATTGCATTGAATTTGTAGATTGCCTTAGGTAAGATGGACTTCTTCACGATGTTGATTCTTCCAATCCATGAGCATGGGATATTTTTCACTTGTTTGTGTCATCTTTGATTTCTTTGAGCAGTGGTTTGTATTTTCAGTGTAAAGGTCTTTCACATCTCTGGTTAGGAAGATGCCAAGGTATTTCATTTTTTTGTGGCTATTGTGAATGGAATTGTGGTTTTTATTTGGGTTTCTGTTTGTTTACTATTGGTGTAAATAAATGAGGTTGTCTTTTGCACATTTATTTTGTATCCTGAGATTTTGCCAAAGGTCTTTATCAGTGTATGATGGTTTTTGACAGATTCTCTTGAGTTTTCAAGGTACACAATCATATCATCTGCAAAGAGAGATAATTTGATTTCCTCTTTTCCTATTTGGATACCCCTGATTGCCTTCTCTTCTCTGATTGCTCGAGCCAGAACTTCCAGTACTATGTTGAACAGGAGGGGTGACAGTGCCCACTTTTCTTATTCCAGTTTTCAGGGGAAATGGTTCCAATTTTTTATGTTTAGGAGTATGCTGGCTGTGGGTTTCTCGTTAATGGCTTTTACTATTTTGAGGTATGTTCCCCGTATGCCTAGATGTTCAAGGGTTTTTATCAAGAAGGGGTGCTGGATTTTATCAAAATCTTTTTCTGCATCTAATGATATGATCATGTGGTTTTTGTCTTGACATCTGTTGATGTATTTAATTACATTTGTGGTTTTACAAATGTTGAACCAGACTTACATCCCAGGAATGAAACCTACGTCGTCATGATGGATGATTTTTGAGATGTATTGTTGAATTCAGTTAGCTAGGATCTTGTTGAGAATTTTAGCATTTATGTTCATCAAAGATATTAGCCTGTAGTTCTCTTTCTTTGTTGGATCTTTACCTGGCTTGGGTATCAGTGTGATGTTGGCTTCATAAAATGATTTGGAGAGAATTCCATCTTTTTCATTGGCCTGGAATACCTTCAGGAGGATTGGTATCAGCTCCTCCTTAAATGTCTAGTAGAATTCTGCTGGAAAGCCATCTGGACCAGGGCTTTTCTTTGTAGTTTTCTTATTATGTAGTCGATTTCCTTGATTGTTATTGGTCTATTTAGGGTCTCAATTTCTTCTCGTTCCTACTTGGGTAGGTTATGTGATGTTAGAAAGTCCTCCATTTCCTTAAGGTTTTCAAGTTTGTTTCCATACAAGTGTACGTAGTAGTCTCTAATGATCTTTTGTATTTCTTCAGGGTCAGCTGTGACTTCACCTTTTGTGTTTCTGATTTTGCTTATTTGTGTTTTTCTCGTTTTTTCTTGGTCAGTCTAGCTAGGGGAAGATCAATCTTGTTTATCCTTTTGAAGAAGCAGCTTTTTGTTTCATTGATTTTTTGTATTATCTTTTTGTCTTCTATGTCCTGGATTTGGGCTTTTATTTTGGTTATCTGGATTCTTCTGCTGAATTTAGGGTTTTTGTGGTATTGCTTTTCCAGTTCCTTAGGTGACTTGTGAGGCTGTTAGTTTGTGTTCCTTCCATTTTCTTCATGTGTGTTTGTAGAGATATAAATTCCCCTCTTACTACAGCTTCTAAGGCATCCCAGAGATTTTGGGAAGATGTT
>NW_007259476.1:207106-208404 GCF_000164805.1 Carlito syrichta
CTTAGAATACGTTCCATGTGGTGATGAGTAGAATGTGTATTCTGTGGTCTTTGGATAGAGTGTTCTGTAGGTATCAATAAAGACCATTTAGTCCAGAGTCACATTGAGGTTACAGATCAACTTGCTGATTTTTTGTCCTGATGATCTGTCTAAGGTTGTGAGTGGGGTATTAAAGTCCCCAGTTATGATGGTGTTAGAGTCAATATAGTTCTTTAGTTTTCCTAGAAGTTGCTTTATGAAAGTAGGAGCACCTATTTTGGTTGCATATATGTTTAGGATAGATATTTCCTGTTGATGAGGTGAACCTTTTATCATTAAGTAGTGGCGACTATATCTTTTTAGATTTTTGATATCTTAAATGGTATATTGTCTGAAATTAGGATGGCGACTCCTCCTTTCTTTTGTGTTCCATTAGCTTGAAAGTTTGTTTCCCATCCTCTTACTTTGAGTCTTTGTATGTCCTTTCTAGTGAGATGAGTCTCTTGAAGGCAGTATTTTGTTGCCTGGTGATATTTTATCCATTTTCAGTGGTGGGTTTAGTCCATTCACATTCAGGCTAATTATTGAAATGTGAGAGTTCATCCCTATCATAGAGTTCTTATATAGTTGTTGTTCTTCAACTTGGTTCTTTTTTGTCTTTCTTTTGGTTTTGGGATTGGTTCATGTATAGTTTATTCTTTTCCCTGTACTCTTTTGAAGAATGTTGTTCTTTTTTCCTTTTCTTCTGTGTTTAATACTTTGTTAAGTGTTTCATGTAGAGGTGGTTTGGTGACAGCATAAGTTCTTAGGGATTGGATATCTGGGAAAGATTTTAATTCTCCCTTGCTGATGAAGCTTAGCTTGGCCGGGTAAATTATTCTTGGTTGAAATTGTTTATCTTTTAGGACTTTGAAGATAGGGTTCCAAGCTCTCCTAGCCTATAGGGTTTCTGTAAATAAATCTGCTGCTATTCTGATTGGTCTTCCATGGTAGGTGATATGACCCTTTTCTCTTGCTACCTTTAGGATTTTTTCCTTTATGCCTACTTTGTTTAGGCGAATTATTATGTTGGAGTTGGTCTCCTCATTTGTTGTCTTGCAGGGGTTCTCTGAATCTCTTGTGTTTGAACTTTTGCATCACTGGTTAGATAAGGGAAGTTTTCTTGAATGATCTCATGGAAAGTTTGTTTAAGCTTGGTCTCTATCTCTCTTTCCCCCTCAGGAAGTTCAATTACTCTTAGGGTAGGCCTCTTGAGGTAATCACTCATCTCTTGATGGTTTTGTTCTGTCTTTTTGAGCTTATTTTCTGTGTTTTTAAGA
>NW_007259476.1:208667-233234 GCF_000164805.1 Carlito syrichta
CACAGTATTCTTTATAACTGTTATCTCAGATATCAGCTCCTTCCTAGTTTCTTCTTGTGTCTCCTCAATTCTTTTTAACCTCTCCATTATTTTCATGATATCAACGTTTGTAGTTTGAGACCCTCCATTCTGGGGGCTCTTCATTGTTTGCATTCCAAAGTCAGTTTTCTCAGTATCTGCCCTCCCAGATATCTGGGAGAGACCCATACTCTTCTTTTTGTTTTTCTAAATTTTGTAAATTTTTCTCTCTCTCTCCCCATTTCCCTCCCTCTATAATTCTGTTTTTGGGGGAAGGTGGGGTTGCTTTTATTTCTCCTCTGCTATATCCTGTTCTTCCTTATGAAGGTCTTCTGACTTTGTTCACTTTTGAGGTTGGAGTGTAGGCTGCAATCTGTACTTTTTTCAGTTTTGAGGTTTAATTGAGAGGGGAGTTGTGGTTCAGAGTGTATATGCTGATTCTAGCAGCCACATACAGATGTATGTGCACACTGGAAACTATTTCCCTCTGCCTTACAATCTGTCCTTTCAGCAGTATGTAGTCTTGGTTCCTAGATTAAAATGGGGGTATAAAAGAGGAAAATAATGGAGGAAGGGGGAGTCAACAGGACGTTAGAGAGAGAGAAGAGCGAGAGGTAAAACGGACATAGATACCAACTATGAGGTGAGAAACAGACAAAAGGCCAGAGAGAAGTGGAAGAAGACACGTAAGAAAGATGCCCTAAAGAATATTGATAGCTACACAGAGACAGACCAATATAAGCATCAACAGTGTAAGTCAGAAGGCAAACAACAAACGTGATAAAAATAAACAGTCAAAATGATAAACTCATAAGTCACAATAAGAGATCAGACTAAAATCACTTCAGCTCTGATCTCCGGCCTCTCCCCTTTGTTTTTCCATTGCAGGCAGCTAGGTTTACTCATAGTTTGGGTCTGGCTGCCTGGGAGTTGCTTTTACCTTATTCAGCTTAGGGGTGGGGCTTTGTCTCCTGAACAGACACTTTTCAAAGGAAAACATCTGAGCAGCCAAGAGACACATGAAGAAATGTTCAACCTCCCTTATCATCAAGGAGATGCAAATCAAAATCACACTGAGATACCACCTAACTCCAGGCAGAATGGCAATTATAAATAACTCGAAAAATAACAGTTGCCTGAGAGGCTGCAGGTAAAAGTGAATACTGCTATGCTCTTGTTGGGAGTGAAACCCTATGGAAATTAGTGTGGCTATTCCCCAAATTTCTAAATGTGAACCTCCCATATGACCCCACAATCCCCCTACTAGGAATACATGCTAAAGAACTCAAATCTCTCTATAAAAAAGATACCTGCACACATATGTTTATCGCAGCATTGTTCACAATAGCAAGAACCTGGAATCAACCATACTGTCGATCAAAAGAGGACTGGATTAAGAAAAAATGTGGTACATATACACAATGGAATATTATGCAGCCATAAAAATGAACGAAATCATGAATTCACAGCAACCTGGATGGAACTAGAGTCTATAATACTGAGTGACCTCCACAGAAACAAAGACCTGAGTATCACATGTTCTCACTCATTTAGCGGACCTTTAACATTCATTGTAACACTATAAGAAAAGGACTGACAGTGGTAGGAAACTATCTGGGAGTAGGGAAAGGGAGGTGGTATTAATGGTAGTCAATATCTGACTGTGATGGGGAGGCACCCCTTATCATCAAGGGTAACTGAATGAAGCATATTTGCATACCTAACCCTTAACTGTACCCCACAATAACAAAATAAGAAATATTGACATAAAAAAGAACAAAATCGTGAACTTCACAGCATTCTGGATGGAATTAGAGTTTATAATACTGAATGATCTTTCACAGAAACAAAGATCTGCGTATCACATGTTCTCACTCATACAGTATCCCCCTTTAAGAGTACAATTCAGTGGCATTAGTTGCATTTTCGCCATTATATTTCTACTGAGGCCCCATTTTTATATTTCCTACAATAAACCAATGGAGGGAAAATGACAGGCGTTTTCTCCAATGCTTTCTAAGTACAGACCAAATCTGAAGTGATATCACTTCTAGCTATTGTTTCAGTATCTCTACTAGAGTTTGCCTCTTCATTAATCAATCACATATCTATTGACTGTATGTAATGAGTTTAAAGTTTACTCAATTCCAAATCACTCCCTTCTTTTCCCCTTAATATAGCTACACATCAGTTCTCTTTTTGTTACCTTCCAACCTATTAACTTGCTAAGACTTGTAGTATATATTTTGCTATGCACTGTTCTTAGATTCCCTATAGCATGAGATGAGGACAGTAATATCCTAGCCCATCTCTTCACTATTATTTCTCCTGCCTCTGAACATTAGTTAACTCTATCTTACTTTTACATTGTTGTGAATGCTAGCATAATTAGCAGATAATCTGTAGAACAAAATGAAATTTTTTGTTTTGAAAAGGACACAGAGAAAATTTCTAAGAAACATTTGATAAGGATTTAATGGAAGTGAATCATGGATTTAACCAATGATCTCAACAGAAGCTGGTGTAAATAGTGCTTGACCCAGGGGAACTTGATTTCAATTTGTGTTTTAACCATGATGGAGGAAGACATCTATTTCAGCCCCTTCTCTTGTCATTAGCTGACAAAACTTCATGAATAAATATCAAATACAGTGAATAAGAGACAGAACACGTGAGGGCGAGGAACTATGCATGCTTATTTAGTCTTATGCCCAATTGCTGGAACTGTACCTGTGACTGGTCACTGGGGACAGAAAGAACCACCGTGGTTCATGTGATCAAATGAAACATCCTTTTTTATTCATGTCTGAATCGTGAGACACTCTCTGTCTGGGATCTGTCTCCAGAAAGTACAGAATCCACAAGTATTTCATGTTCTTGTTAGTTTCATGACTCCAAGATGATCATTTAGAGGTTGGATTTTTCTGGGTGACTCCCTTGTAGATGCATGTGAATATTGAGTTTTCATACAAATATGGAAGAGAATGTGGTGAGGTTTCTGTCCATGGTGCTCTATATGGGAGGAAGATGCTGACTATGTTCTCACAAATTTTAGTCCTCTATCATTCATTCTTCAGCATTCCCAGGGTTCTCTTATGTCATATGAGGCAATCAGAGATCAATGAAAAGTTAGAAAAAATTGTCCCACATCACTACTACCTGATATGTGCATGCATTAAATATCCCCAATTTCAGGTACCTTCAAATATTTAGATATCAAAATTGACTTACTGGCCTTTTCCCACTAGTTAATAAGTGAACTTTTAATGACATATATCTGTTTTTTAATGAATTTTCTTATGACTGGAACATCTTTATATGACTCACTTAACATGGGTAAACATTTATTCAGTTTGAAATGGCTTCACAACCATATACATTCAAGAATAAATATCCAACAGAATGCATCCGTGCTGTGAAGCTTATACAAGCATAGACCTCTATGGCTAGATGCTCAGCATTCCTAATATCGTTTAAATTCCAGCAATTTGTAATCCTTTTCATTCTTGTACATTCCTTAGTGTCTGCACGAACATCCGGGACATTTAAACTCTTTTCTTGAGGAAAAACTTTGAGAAATATAAATCCTCAATCCTTCTACTGGATATCTACAGTGTTATTCAAGCATATTTCTAGAAGGAGCTCTTCAACTCACTTATATGTTGGAACAGTAGCCTCATCTTGGTGTACCCAGTCAGACAATCTCTGAAACCCAATTCGTTGTGGTCGATGCCTTGTTGAATGAATTATGAATGTATAACATAGTGTCTGTTTCAAGCTTAAAAAGAGGAAATATATGACAGTTAGCAACAGAAGTGCACATTGTAACAAGTTGTAGCAGGGAAAAGTACACAATGGACAGAAAGAAGCTCCCAGTTTCAGAAAGAAAGTCAACTAAAATCATTTTTGAGTACATCCCTCTAGGGCCATGTATCAGAGAATTATGAGATTTTTGTCTGATTAGCAAGCAGTGGTGGAGAGTGAAACATTCCACCTCTCCTCACTTTGTGACCTAGTATAATGACACATTCATTCTTGCTTCATTGCAATATGGTGCCAATTTGAGTTATCAGTAATAATTTTACTTGTAATTTTAGAATAGGGAGCCAGGGGGCTCTTCACACTTGATCATCCTATTACCCCATGCTCCTGGGCTAAGAAGACCTGTTTGACCTCTCATCTTAGAACACTACTAGGAATACATGCTTGGTCATGTCCTTATCACGTGATTAGATCCTTGGTAGTGTAAGTTTCTCCCTATAAAATGATAGCTTGTTTATCTGTTTTTTGTTGTATTTAATAGAATTTAGAATTTGAAACAATGATACTTAAATATTTAACTGAGGTCATTCTAATAAAATTGGTGAATATGTGGACTAGTTTTTTTCTCTAACTAAATATACAAAAATATGAGAATATCAATATAAATTAAAGAAGAAAATGTTATTCAAAGTAGAACAACATAACTGACAAATGAGGTTCTAATATTCTCTAAAGACTCATGAAAATGAACAAAATTAAGAACTGTCAGATTCACTTATACATACTAAAGACTTCACTAATAGAATGGTGGAAGTTAATGAAGAAAAAATTGAAGTACCATATATGTTATAGAATATCATTACACCAAACATTAAGCCTCAACCTAGTATGTATTCTAATCTAAATTTCCAAAAGATAAATTCCAGAGGGTTGGAAATAAATAATCATAAAACATCAATTTTTGGTGACTCATTTTCAGAAATTTGAAGTAATATTGTTATGATGGATTAGAAATAAAACTATGTCCTATACAGAAATTCTGGAAGCAAAACCTCAATTCCTTAACCAGCTCATCTTTGACAAAGACTCTAACAACAACCACTGGGGAGAGGAGAAGCTATTCAGTAAATAGTGCTGGGAAAACTGGTTGACTACATGCAGTAGATTGAAACAAGACCCCTATCTATCACCATACACAAAAATTAACTCTACATGGATCAAAGACTTAAACATAAAATCTCAAGCTATAAGACTCTTAGAAAGTGCAGGAGACACCCTTATGGAAATTGGAACTGGGAACCAATTCCTATTCAGAATCCAAATAAATCAGATAGACAAGTGAGACTTTATCAAATTACAAGCTTCTGCAAAGCAAAACAAATAATCAAGAGAGCTGGGAAACAGCCCACAGAGTGGGAAAAAAAGAATTGTCAACTGTATATCTGACAAAGGCCAAACATCCAGGATCTACAAGGAACTCAAATGTACTGAAAGGAAACAAAAACAAAACCAAACCAAACCAAACAAAAAAACAGCCCCTTTAAAAAGTGGACAAAAGACATGAAGACACTTCTCAAAAGAAGATATACAGGCAGCCAACAGACACACGAAAAAGTGCTCAGACTCACTCATCATCAGAGAAATGCAAATCAAAACTACATTGAGATACCTCCTAATCCCTGTAAGAATGACCATCATTAATAAAACAATCAGCAACAGATGCTGGTGAGAATGTGGAGAAAAAAGAAGACGTCTACACTGCTGATGGGAATGCAGACTAGTACAACCATTTTGGAAGACAGTGTGGTGATTTATGAAAGAACTAGAAATCAACCTTCCATATAATCCAGAAATTCCCCTATTGGAATATACCTAGAGGAACTCAATTTTTTTTACGACCAAGATACCTGCACACGTCTATTTGTTGAAGCTCTATTCACAATAGCAAAAACATGGAACCAACCATGTTGCCCATAAAAGCTAGAATGGATAAAAAAATGTGGTCCATATACAGAATGGAATATTATGCAACCATAAAGAAGAACAAATATATGGACTTTGCAGCAAATTGGATGGATTTGGAGTCTATCATGCTCAATGATTTATCACAGAATGAAAGAACTGAGTTCCATATGTTCTCACTCATAAGGTGATCTTGAACAATTATAATGCTATAAGAAACCGATTGGCAGAAGTGGAAACTGTCAGGGGAGGGGGGGGACTGGAAGTTGAGGGAAACTGCTGAGGGAGGGAGGGACAAACCTCATCAACACGGGTACGTGCATGATCAATGTTTGTATACCTAACCCTGAATTGTAACCCACATCTTTAAAATAAATAAATATATATTTTTTAAATGTTAAAAACAAAAACATGTCCTACTTTCTAAATTTGGCAGATATTTTCAAAGGGGGAAATTTCTCTTTTTTTACGTATTGTTTGTTATAAAATTTGGGGGTAAAGTTAAGGGTTAGGTCTACAAATCTGTATTGTTCAGGCACCCTTGTTAATAAGGGGTGGCTCCCCATCCCTAGACAGATATTTATTCTCATTTTTATGAGTACTGGAAAAATCCAGCTTGCCATAGGGGTCCTAGGACCTCTAAGAAAAAAGACAGAAGTTGAACCCAGTACAAAATTTCAGATGCCACAATCACTGACAGGGCTATTTGGCGAGAGTTTTCTCCTCTATGAGTCCAGTGTGTGAAGTGAAAGTATAGTAGTTGTTTCTTGCAAATCATAACCACATTGAGATACCACCTAACTACAAGAAGAATGACCATTTTTAATAAAACTAATAACAACAGTTGTTGGTGAGGACGCAGAGAAAAAACAATGTCTCTACACTGCTGGTGGCAATGAAAAGTAGTGCAACCCCTCTGGAAGACAGTGTGTTGATGTCTAAAAGGATTAGAAATTGACAATCCATATGACCCAGCAATCCCCCTATTATGAATATGCCTGGAAGAACTCAAATCATTCAACAAAAAAGACAGCTCCACACATATTCGCTGCAACTTTATTCACAATAGCAAAAATATTGAATCAACCATACTGCCTGTAAAAGCTGGATTGTATTTTAAAAAGTAGAATACATGAGGAATATTATGCAGCCTTAGTGAAGGAAAAATATAGAGACTTCACAGCAACATGGATGGATTGGAGTCGATCATACTCAGTGATCTCTCACAGAAATAAAGAATAGAATCCTATATTTCTCATTCATAAGTGGACCTTGAACAATTATCATAATACTAAAAGAAAGTGATTGTCAGCAGTGGGAAAATGTCAGGGGAGGGAGCGTGGGATTGACAGCTGAGCTTAACTGCTAGGGGAGGGAGAGCACACTTCATCTAAAAGAGTACCTGAAAATCAAAGTTTGTACATCAAAGCCTGAATTGTAACATCTTTGAAGTAAAAAAAAAACAAAAAACTGCTTTAATGGCACCCCAGAGGTTTTGGTAGGATGTATCTTCATTTTCATTTGTTTCAAGGATTATTTTAATTTCTGCTTTGATTTCAGTGTTAACCCAGTAGTTGTTCAGCATCATGCTATTTGGTGTCCATGTCTTTGTGAACTTTGGGGGAATTTTGTCAGTCTTTTTATCTCATTTGTGACAGATCTCTTGCTTCCCTCTTTACTTCTGTTATTCAGTGCCAGTGGGAGAGGATGTCCTTCTGATGTTTCCTCAGTCCTCTATTCTTCCCTGATCTGGGCTCTGGATTTATCGCTGCTTTCTTTTGATGTCTTCCTCATCTTATTCTGGCCTCAACATTTGTCCCACAGCTGGGTCAGAATAGGGGATGGGTGCCTGGGATTCAGCATTCTTCTGGTCCCCCTGAAGTTTGCGCTTTGAGGACATTCACTCTGGATCATGATCAACCCATGAATAGTTGAGCTACCAGTTACAGAATTGGGGTATGTTGCTCTGTGTTGACCAAGTCAGAGCATGTTCCTGCCCTGCCTTCAAGATGGTGGTGGGTGTCTCTCTTTTCCTCGGTCATGGGACTTTGCCTGGGTTCCTTCCATAGCCCGAGCTGCCAGTGTCTGGCCAAGTGCTGAAGTAATGAAGCAGAGCTTGGAGCTGGTATGTTCACTTGCTGCAATGGTGAGACAGAGCCTGGAGCTGTTAGTCTCTCCCTGGTACTTCTTCACCGGGAAATTTTGTCCATTAAAAAAAAAAGTACACTTGTCTTCTGGGTCCTGGAAAGTGAGAGGGACCAAGAAGAGAAGCGGCAACACCAGCTGCTGCATCAGGAGTGCCCTGGCCAATTTCTCACGAGTCTCCACTCAATCTCTCTCAGCATTTTCTTCCTAGGAAGGATTTTGTAGATTTTTTTTTAAAATGTCACTCAACTTCTGTGTCCCAGGACTTGCCAAGGTTTAAGCTGAGCCTACTGATATTTTTCTAGTGACTAGTCCACTCCAATTCAGAGGCAGAACTAATTTGTTTATATTATAATCTTGAGAAGCTGGAGATCCCTGGAAGGAAAGACTACAAGAATGTGGAGTGTACGGTCTCCAGGAGCTTCACCTTATGCTAGTTTATACCTATCATCTAGACAATCATAATAATTACCCATTGCACACACACCACTAGTTTGTTCCTTGAATAGCGTCTGTTCCAGATGAACAGGGTTCATCTATGGTTCTAGAAGTGCCTGTCTGGCAGTAAACATATGTTTGCCATATTAGCGGAAAATATGGGCAATTGTTAGTGAGAAAAATATACCTTTAATTTTGATAAATAATTCAGTACAAAATTGACAGAGAAAAGCTTCTCACTCCAGAAAACAGGTGTCCTAAACTAATTCCCAGGAGTACTGCCTTCTGGATGTTCTATAACAGTGGCACCCAAGATTGGCCTGAGTATATGGAACAAGTATTGGTGGAGAACAGAAGACACTACATCCCGCCTCTGAGATTTATGTAATGCTGTGGTCATTTAAGAATGTAGAAGGAAGTTTTACTAACAAAATTTAAAATGTCATATATCAATTACCTGAAAAGAAATTTTTAAAAATTTCATCAATCTGTTCAGTGAGCTAATAGAAGAATGCAAAAATAATATGAAATTCTATAAGCTAAAAAATATAATGTATTAAAGAAAATTCTAGATGGTGAAAAATACAACACCTGAATGGAAAAATTGAATAGAGGTTTTTCTTTTTACAGAATACATATAGTGAAGGAAAAAGAAACAATAGACACAATAAAGAACGTTTAGTCTTGTTACATTCAAAGGAGTAAACCAAAATGGTTCAAAGAGAATGGAGAATGAGGAAGGTTAATAATAAACTTATGAGAATCCACCAGTCAAACCAAAATATACATAGCAAGTTTTACACAGGAAGTAAAATGAAGAGAAATAGAAGGAGTATGGGGAGGAAAAGGGGAGAGGGAGAGAGGAAAAGGGGAAGTCTATTGGGAGACAACAGTGAGATACGGGGTCAGAGCAATAGAGAGAGAAGATTATTCAAAGACAAGGATGACCACTCTCACCCTGATTTTTAATTTCTTATTTCATCTTTTAAAAAGGCCCCAAATCTGTGTACTGTATTTGTCAATGCTGCTTCCATTTTACAGATGTAAATGTCAACATAAGAAGCAGGGTGTGGTTGTATGGTTACCAAGATTGCACATTCATAAAGAATGAGTTCTCATGTCTGGATCTCATGCTAGGACCTTCCTGCTTGTCTTACTCAACTCCAGAGGAGGCATATCTATTCACACTGGGGTTTGCAGAACTCATATTTTATTAATATAAGTACAGAATTTTTGCGGCACTGTTGTATTTTACTTAAGATATAAATAGAAGCTGTGTTCATATAGATAAATTTTAAGGAGTCTTTGACTTTTTCTTGTTATAATCCGTCTCTCAGTCCTTTCCTACCAATGTTGTCAATTTTTAAAAATCTGTTACAGCTTTACTCTGCATAACTGGGACAGCAATATTCACATACTTAAAGTATGTTATTGATACATATTTACACAGCTGAGCTGTCATCTTTATCAAGATATACAGAAAATCAATTATGTACAAAGGCTTTGTCCTTTTGTTTTTTGGTTTCTCCTTCTCATACTTTCAAACACTCTAACATATGTCAAATAAATGCATCACTGTGATCCACTGGGGAGAGCTGAAAGAGAGGAATTGCCTCTAGTATAGCACAAAATTTAAACTCAAAGCCAAGCGGGAAACAAATACATGGCATTCAGGGAAAAATCAGAACTGTCTGGAAGCTATAGAGGGAACACCTTCAAGTCTACTGGATCTTGCAATAAAAAAATGTCAAATGTATCCAGATTCAATTCACACTAATATCCACAGTAAAACCATGGCAAAGGTAGATTAAGACAGTCCACGGGAAGAAAAAATAGAATATGTCAATGTCAAGTAAATTTTTAAAAAATGACTGTCAGTCAAAAATATGGATATATGAAAAAGAAAGTCAAGTGTTTATTAATCACTGAAGATTCTAATTGTTTTCATTACTCAATGAAGTCACCCTATCATCTGTTGCCTGTGGAAGGATGAGATAGAGTATAGCAGTACACCTTCTTAGCAGTGTCAAAAGGTTCTTCCTCAGGGGACCCTTCATGTGGAGTTCTTGGGACTAAAGTTTGCTCACATGTGGGAATTGATTGAAGGCTGTTGCCTCTCTGTCATGGTCATTCAAGTTAGAAATTGCTTCTTTGACCTAGAACTCTTCAAATTACACAGACCTAACTCTCTAATATGGATAATATAACAAAATAGTCAATTTCTATATCTCTGTTAGTGAGATTACACTGTTTATTGCCTTGAATATGATGTCCTTTATAAGAATCATAACCACCTTGACATTGAAGATTAATGTCTGTTACTATGTGTTCCTATTAACAATGATACCTCAGTAGCAATAAGCACATTCTAGACCTTGTTTTAGAACACCATTTTCCAACAGAAGAAAACAGGACTCATTAGATGAAAGACCAGTTCTGGGTTGTGGGACTGGGAAAAGGGTTATACAAGTTTAGCTGCAGTGCTTTGTTTTGGTTTTGTTGTTGTTGTTGTTTGTTTGTTTGTTTGTTTTTGAGTTGGAGTCTCACTCAGTTGCCCAGACTGGAGTGCAATGGCCGCTCCCGGCCACTGCAGCCTCGCCTGCTGGGCTCCGGTGATCCTTCCGCCTCAGCCTTCCGAGTAGCCAGAATTACAAGCATGCGCTGCCATGCCCGGCTGATTTTTTTTTTTTTATTGTAGATATGAAGTCTCGTTGCCCAGGTGGGTCTCGAAACCGCAGGCTCAGGCAATCCACTCACCTCAGCCTCCCAAAGGCACAGGATTACAGGCTGAGCCACCAAGCCCGGCTAGCTACAGTGCTTTGTAGCATGTGACAGAATAGAAAAAAGGAAGGATTTCGTATTTCAGCCCAAGTATATACTAAGTCCCCATGACCTCATACGAATACTAATAAATGATTGAAGAAAACAAAAAAAACTTTGAGAAAGGGAGATCTCTCTTTGAAGGATTAGTAGTGTGGATGACCATTCAAGGTCATAAGACTTAAGCCCATGTCAATAGTGAAGCCTTCATTCAGGAACATGTGGACCTTCTACAGTAACATTGAATTTGGAGATAAGGTTTTTAGGTGTAATAAAACAAGTATAACATCAATGAAAAATCAATTTTCTTGCATAAAAATTAGACCAAAAATTGACTCTGAGACATTTTTTTCTGCAAAAGATGCTGTCTTTGTTTATCTTGAACCTCTTCACCTCAGCTGTATACTGCACAACCTGAAATCAGGTGTGGTCTCCTCTGAAGAAAAGACAAAAGTAGATGAAACCCTATTTGACTGTCCTTTGCTCCAATAATTTTACTGAGGAGACCTCACCTGTAGCAGTTGCCAACAGGAAAATAATCCTTCAATCACCGTCCATGGTAAAAGACTGTTCTTTCAGAGGCTTCTGCATGGAATGGGGAAGGTATTGCTGATGTCTTCACAGCAAGGATATACACGTGTTTTACCTAGAATGCTCAATGCAATTCCCTTTCAAATGGCAAATATTGTTTTATTTTGTGAAAATTCACCATGTGATGACAGCCATGTCCTAGTCCTTATTAAAGTACATGTTCCACCTGCTCTGTCCTCAAAGTTTACACAGGCATATATGTACCTCCTGATAAACAGGTCCCATGAGAGAGGCTAAGGCCTGTAAACCCATTTTTAATGAGTTAGAGACCAGGTGAGAATGGCCTGAGTTCATCAATGCTGGTGATGCTGATCAGTCATTGACTTTAATCCAGTCAATTTAAGACAAAGACATCATAATCATCACGGTGAGATTTATTCTTTAATTTAGATTTTATCAAGTTTTTACTGTAATTCTGGAGCAACATTGTATTTCTTCTTTCCCAGATACTTCTAGGTTATCCTGTTGAGTCACTATTCTCTAAATTTCCAGGAAACCTATTAAGGGAAAAAAAAAGTGAGGATAGAATTATTTACAAGTTAGAAATCAAGAGAAACTTCTGGTATTAATCACTTAGAGATGACCTTCATACATCAGGTGGAGAATGCCCAAATATCAGGTATCTGTGGATGGAGCAGGGAGAACAGAAGGCCAGTACACAGAGTCTCAGACAGCAGTAGTTCATAAAAGGTTTCAGTCATCAAAGACCCTCTGAGGTTCACAGAAGTGGACTCAACCACCAGCGACATTGTGGCTGAGGCAGAGGTACTGTGGTGGACTCAGGGCTCAGGAGTCAGACTTTGGCATGATACCCCTGTAGTTGGAGATCTGGCCGCACAACCTGTGGACATACTAATCATGGCATCGCCTGAGCACCCCTGAAAGTACTAAGCTATTGATTAGCCATCCTACATCCTGTGCACTGGCTATGAAAGATATTTTCCTGAGACGAGGCTGTCGGTGTAAGAATCAGAATTAAACAATTTCTGTTCTTACTGATCTTGGGTCCTTTTCTTTCAAACAGAAGGGTTTGTCAAAGGAAGGGTCAAAGGACATTCAGTTGTGACAACATTCATGGTAGGAGGGGTGGTCCCTACCAGTATGAAGACTGATGAAGGCACATCACTGTACTAGAAAATAGGGCTGGACAACATCTGCACTCCCTCCTGGCACCTTCCAGCATGCCCACACCTTTCTCCATTTGCTCCCAGCTGCCATTCTCTGTCTCCCTGTTCTAATTTTGGAGTTGCTGTGTAAATGTATGCCTTTCTTTTCTCATTTGTTTCAGGCCAAGTTTTGCAAATTTCATCAAACTATGTTGAATTTTTTAATCAGAAACGCAGTGGTCAGCTTTATTAATATAATTTTATTGTTTCAATATATTTTGCCTCTATTTTTGGTTCTTATTCAATGTTGACAATGCGTCATGGAAAAAAAAATCTCCCCTTACAAAACCTTGTGTGTATTTTTAGACATTCATCTCCTGTTTATTTGAGTTTTGGATTGTAATTAAAGTTTCATTTTAATTGTAATACGTATTGTGCATTGTTCATTTTTGAATTATGCAAATCTAGCAGGATTTAAATATTGATCTACCAAGCAAACATTCTATGTCAGCTCTTTATTTGAAAAAATGTATCCATATAATTTTTTTAAAATTCATTTTATTTTATCGATCAATAATAATTTTATATATTTTTGATAAACAAGGTGCTTTTATAATAATGCATACAATGTGAAATTAGTAAAAAAGACCAATGATAATGTTCACCACTTTGTGTACTCATCAGTTTTTGTGGTGAAACATTTGAAATCTGCTTTTTCAGCAATTTTATTTATATGATTCATATTATTAGGAGTTTGTCTGAGTCTGCATTTGGTCACAAGAAATTATTTCTCCTGTGTTATTGAGATTTGATAACGTTGACTGATATGTATTTCTCTGTTCATCACCCTCACCATCCTCTTTTAGACACCATTCTGTGCTCTCTTTTAATTAGATCATTTGATATTTATATATATTTTAAACAACATGTTCTTACCATCCAGTATTGTTACACTGCTCTAAAAATCCTCTGTGTTCCACCCTTTCATAGTTCTTTGCTTCCTTATTCATAGCAGCAAATTAGCTTTTCACTGCCTTTACCAAAATATCATGCAGTTGGAATGACACAGTACATAGGATTTAATTTGAATTTAACAGTATGCATGTAAGGTCCTTTATAACTTTTTAGCATTGGATAATATGCAATTTGTGGGATGTAAAATATTTTTTAATCCATGCTTATTATGGAGAAGTTTTAGTTTCCTCTAAATTTTCGTTATTATGAATAAAGCTACTATCAATATTTATACAATGATTATTGTGTAGGATAATTTTCACCTATTTTGAGTTCATGTCAAGGAGTGCGATTTCTCCACTGCATAATCAAACTATGTTTAGGGTTGTAAGGGTCTTCCAAACTGTCTTCCACATTGGATTATAATTTTAAGATAAATTTCTGTTGATCCAATACACACCAGCATTTGGTGTTATCACAGTTCAGGATTTTGGTTAGTTTAATAAGTTTGTAGAAGTATAATTGTTCTTGTAATTAGAATTTTCAGAATGAAGTGTGATATGTAATGTCTTTCAGTATGCCTACTAGCTATCTGTATGTCTTATATGAAAGATCTGCTGATGTCTTCATTCCAGTATTTATTAAGGTTTTTTTGTTTTTATATTGTTCCATTTTAAATTTTGGATACTGGTCCAAAATTCAATATATCTTTTTCCAAATATGTTATCCTAGTCTGTAGCTTATTTTCTCAATATCTTGAACTTACCTTTTACAAATTAGACTTTTTAATATTAAGAAAACACAGGATATCATTTATTTCAAAGATTGTGCTTCATTGTTGCATATAAAAATTATTTCCAAATACAAGGTCATTTACATTTTTCCTAAAATATCTTCTGGAAGTTTCAGCTTTTCATTTTTCATTTAGGTCTATGATTAATTTAGTGCTAATTTTGGGTGTAAAATCTGTGTCAAGATTTATATTTTCTTTTCTTTTTTGCATGCAGATGGCTAGGTATTGAACACCATATGTTCAAAAAAACGTTTGTTTCCCATTGCATTGTTACTTCTCCCTTTTCAAATATTAGTTTACATATTTATTTTGGTCAATCATTTGAATATTTATTTTGTTCCATGTATCTATCTGTTTATTTGTCTATTTTTCACTAATACCACACTGTATTGATTGCTGCAACTTTATGTATTAAGCCTGGAATTTTGCTAGTCCCATTCCTCCATCTTTGTTTTTCTTCTCAAAATTATCATGGCTATTAAGCATGTTACCACTTTATGTAAATTTTAGAAAAATTTGTTAACAGCCCAAAAATACCCAGATAGGATTTTGTTTGTGATTATGGTCAATCAACTTAGCAAGAAAACTAACATCTTGATTCTTCCCATGAATATGGAATGTCTCTCCCCTTATATATTTCTTTGATTTAGTTCATCAGAGTTTTGGGTTTTTGACTCATAAAACTTATACATATTTCACTAGTATTATACCTATATATTTCCTTTTTTTGAAAAATAGTTAATACACATGGCATTTTAAATCTCACAGTCCTTTTTCATTATATATAATATATAATATGTATATGTATGCTTGATTAATTGTATATCCTGCAACCAAAAAAAAAATGACCATAGCACTCATTAGTTTAAGAATTATTTTGTTAATTATTTTGGATTATCTTTGTACATTGTTGTTATGTGTGAACATAGGACTTTTTATTTCTTCATTATCAATTTGTATAAATCTTATGTTCTATTCATTTATAGAACTAACTAGGATTTGTAGAATGATGTTGGAAATGGAGTGGAACCTCATTGAAATGACAAGCTTCTGTAAAGCAAAATAAACCATAGAGTGAGTGGGAAGACAGATCACAGAATGGAAAAAAAATATTTGTCAATAGTAAATCTTACAACGGCCCAATCTACCTGTAACAAATATGTGCTGAAAGAAAAACAAACAGTCCTAATATAAATGAGCAAAAGATGTGAATAGACACCTCTCAAAAGAAGAGGCACAAGCAGCCAATAGACACATGCAAAAGTGGTCAGCCTCATTCATCATCAGAGAAATGCAAATCAAAACCACATTGCGATACCACTTAAACCCAGGAAGAATGACCCTTATTAGAAAAACAAACAACAACAGATGCTGGAGAGGCTGTGGACTAAAAGGAATGCTTATAAACTGCTGGTTGGAATGCAAACTAGTGCAATCTCTTTGGAAAGCAGTGTAGTGATTTCTGAAAGAACTAAAAATTGACCTTCAATATGACCCATAATTGAGCTTTCATAATCCCCCTAATGGTAATATACCCAGAGGAACACAAATCACTCTACCAAAAAGATACCTGAACTTGCATATTTATAGCAGCACTATTCCTAATAGCAAAAACACGGAACCAACCGTACTGACCCCCAAAAATGGACTGGATAAAAAAAAGTGGTACATACGAACAAAGGACTATTATGCAGTCATAAAGAAGAACAAAAATATGACTTTTGCAGCAACACTGATGGATATAGAGTTGATCATACTCAGTGATCTATCACAGAAACAAAGAACAGAGTACGATATGTTCTCACTCATAGGTGGACCTTAAACAATTTTCATAATACTGTAAGAAAAGGAAGGGCAGTAGTGGAAAACTGCCAGGGGACGGGGGTGGGATTGACAGTAGTGGGAACCTGTCAGGGTGGGCACACCTTATCAACAAAAGTAGCTGCATGATGAAAATTTGTATACACAACACTTAATTGGACTCCACATACTTACAATGAAGAACTAAAAACAATAAAAACCAATGAGTGGTGACAGGAGCTATATATGCCTTGTACCTGATCTAACTGAGTAATCTTTGAGTTTCTCATCATTAATTAAAATATTTGCTGTAATTTTTTTGTAGATATTATTTATCACCTTGAAAAAATTCTTGTGTTCCTAGTTTAATCACAGTTTTTTTAAACTCATGAATGCTGTTTAATTATGTCAAATGAATTTCTACATCTATTAATATGATCATTTGATTTTAATTTTATAGTCTGCTTACATGATGAATTACATTAATTGACTTCCAACTGTTAAAACAGTCTAACATACCAGACACAAACTCCTCTTAGTCATGTTGCATATATATTTTTAAACATTTGGGATCTGATTTGCTAAGATTTTTTTAAGAATTTGTGTCTCTACATACATAATATATAAATATATATATATACAGAGTATCTGTAGTTTTTTCCTTGTGATGTCTACATCTGATTTTGGTATTAGGGTAATATTTGTCTCATAGGATTAATCCGGGACTGTGTTCCCTCTCTTTCCATCTTCTGAAATAGGTTTTAGATAATTAACGTACATATTTATTTTTGTTATCTATTTTTTTTTTGAGTTGGAGTCTTACTCCGTCGTCCAGACTGGAGTGCAGTGTCCGCTCCAGGCCACCACAGCCTCGACTTGCTGGGCTCCGGCGATCCTGCTGCCTCAGGCTTCCAAGTAGCTGGAACTACAGGTGCACGCTACCACGCCTGACTAATTTTTTTGATTTATTGTAGAGACGAGATTTCACCAAGTTGCCCAGACCGGTCACAAACCCGTGGGCTCAGGCAATTCACTCACCTCAGTATCCCAAGGCGCAGGATTACAGGCTGAGCCACTGAGACCGGTTACATACATATTTCTTTAATTTTTGATAGAATTCGCCAGTAATTTCACCTTGGCATCGTGTTTTATTTTTTATGCATTTATTAATTATTTATTTAGCACACATATATTAATTATGTTAACTGAATATTCAGTTAACATAGTTTATATATATGTTAAATAATATATGTTATATATAATATATATGTTAAATAATATATATGTTAATATATATATTCAATTTCTCTATTAATTTTACTCAAACTGTGTAAGTTTTGGCAGCTAATTTTTCAAGAAATTAGTGCATATTGCTTAGCTTATCTGATTTTCAGTCATATCAAACATTTACAGAAGAACTAATATTTCTGAACTGTTTCAAAATATGTGATTCTCAACCTGTTTTTTCCTGTTGTATAGAAATGCCTCTGTCTTTTGCAAGTTGATTTTTTACCCCTAAAGTACACCTGAGTCATTTATCACTGCAAGGAGGTTTTTGTCAAATTCCCTGGTATTTTCGAGGCATAGGACCATATTGTCCATAAAGTGAGATAACTTAACTTTCTCTTTTTCATTTTGGATACTCCTGATTTCCTTCTCTTAAGTGATTGTTCTAGCAGGGACTTACGGCACTATGTAGAACAGGAGGGGTGAGAGTGGGCAACATTTTCTTGTTCCTGTTTTCAGGGGAAATGTTTCCAATTTCTGTCCATTGAGCAATATGTTGGCTGAAGGTATGTTATAGATAGCTCTAAGTGTTTTAAAGAACATCCCTTCTATGTATAGGCATTAAAGGATTTTATCAAGGATGATGTTGGTTTTGTAAAAAGGATTTTTACATCTAATAATGCAATCATGTGCTTCTTGATTTCACATCTGTTCATGTATTGAATTATGTTTTGAATTATGTTTTCACATCTGTTTATGTATTGAATTATGGTCTTGTGAATGTTGAACCAGCCCTCCATAATGGGAATGAAGTCAACTTGGTCATGGTGGGTTAATATTGAGATGTGTTGTTGGATCCGATTTGCTAGAATCTTATTGAGAATTTTTTCATCTATGTTCATCAAGAAGATTGGCCTGTAATACTTTTTCCTTTTGAAGTCTATACCAAGTTTGAGTATCAGTGTGATGTTATCTTCATGAAATGATTGATGAAAGTTCCATCTTTCTTGATTGCCCAGAATACTCTCAATAAGATTGGAGTCAACTCTTCCTTGTATGTTTTGTAGATTTCAACTGGAAAGCCATCTCTTCCAGGACTTTTATTTGTAGATAGATGTCTTATGACAAAATTGATGACCTGGATTATTTTTGCTATGTTTAGGGTTTCTGTTTATTCTTGATTCATCCTTGGAAGGGTGTGTGATTTCAGAAAGTCCCATGTTTCCCTTAGATTTTTTGTTCATTTACTTTTTTTTCCCTTTATTTTATAATAAATATGTTGGGTACTGAGATTGCAAACTAATATAACCTCTATGGAAAACAGTTTGTTCATTGTTAAAAGAGCTAGAAATTGACCTTCTGTAGGTCCCAGCAATCCCTCTTCTGGGAATATACATAGAGGAACACAAGTCATGTACAAAAGATTCTGTTTTAATACAGGTGTGCATAGTAAACTTTGAAAATCTTTTCAATTTATGCTGTGTCAGTTGTGACTTCATTTATTTGCATTTTAATTGTATTTATTTACATTCTCTCTCTCATCTTTATGGCAATCTGGCGAGGGGGGGTCCATCAATCTTTTTTATCTTCTCAAAGACACTGTTTTGTTGTTATTAATTATTTTCTATTATATTTTTATACTATGCCCTGCAGTTGTAAATTTATGTTGGTAATCTAAATCCTTCCAGGAAAATTAGAATTTTGATGAACTTGCCTTTCTTTAGGTGATGTGCAAATGTTTACCTCTGATCTTTCAGTTTTCTTAATGGGTGTGTGTGCAGAGCTATAAAATATATTCTTAATAATGTTTTCATGGCATCCCAGAGATTCTGATCAACTATGTCTTTGTTTTCATTTGTTTCCAGGAATCTTTTAATTTCTGTGTTGACTCTTTGGGTGATATTGTCTTCATAAATCGATTTTAAGAGAGGGAAATGCTTCCAAAATTGATTCATGAGTTCAGTGTTATCATAAAAAACAAAGCCAGAAAAATACATTGCAGAAAAATAAAAGTATTGGCCTATATCAATGATGAACATAATTACACAAATTATCAATAAAATATTATTAAAACAAATACAAAAATAATTATAATATTAAAAACTAAAGGACATGCATATGTGATATTTCCAAATTATGTCCCTCAGTTGTGTTAATGGCATTATCTTAATCTTTAACTTATATCAAATCTCAGTCACTCATCACATATTCTTATGTGTCCTATGTTAGATTTGTCATTAACTGAATTATATACCTTTATGCTATCTTTCTATCGTCACTTATCTATTTTTATCTATCATCATCTATCAACCAATCAGCTGTCTATGAAAGCACCCATTTTCATAGACATTTTCATAGTCATTGAGAAAACTCTGAAGACAAAACAAAATACATAGTGCTGAAAAAACATTTTTAAATGTGATCTTATTAAAAGTTCCAGAATCAATTTCAATTAATTGATATAAAATTAATTTGGCAAATAAAATTTGGTACAATTTATCAAATAAGCATGTTCAACATAATCTTGGAGATATAACCTAAATAAACATAAATTAACTCTTTAATGCAATATTTCATGGGTTTGAACAATTAAAGCAGTAATTTAACCACAAAAACAGTGGAAAGATAAACAAGTTTTATCACTCCAAAAATTTTATATTTCTTTTATTTATTTACATACTTAGATAAGAATTATCTTAAATGTATTCCAAATTTAGTCTAGTATTACCTACGAGATAAACTGTCAAGTTCTTATAAGCACAAGGAGAAGTGAGATGTAAACCTGCCTTTCACGGGCATGCGGTCATGAAAATAACTCATCAAAATATTTAAATTTCACAGGTCCCAGAAAACTGACCAGTTTTATGACCCTTCATTCATTTATATATTTAGATTCCATATTAATAGGTGAAATTCTCAATGACATTGCTTCTTTCTTTTTTTTTTTTTTTGAGTTGGCGTCTCACTCTGTCACCCAGACTGGAGTGCAGTGGCTGCTTCCGGCCACCACAGCTTCGACCTGCTGGGCTCCAGCCATCCTTCCGCCTCAGCCTTCCAAGTAGCCGGAATTACAGGCATGCGCTACCACACCCGGCTGACTTTGTGATTTTATTGTAGAGATGAGGTCTCACTGCCCAGGCAGGTCTCGATCCTGCAACCTCAGGCAATCCACTCACCTCAGTCTCCCAAAGGCACGGATTACAGGCTGAGCCACCAAGCCCGGCTGACATTGCTTCTTTCAAAGGATAATGCATGAGATGTGATAGTCATCCACATTTTTGTATGTTGGTTTTTGTTTCCATTACATTCCAAAAATTATTTCACAGTTTGTTCATTCCCTTAGATACACAACATGGTTGCGTTTACCCTGCATTAATTATAAGTAAAACTGTTGTAAAAATCTACATACAGAAATTTAGAGAGCATTAGATTTTGCTGTTTTTTTTTTCTTAAAAGAGCAATATGAAGTCTATTTTACAAACTGTGTTTATCTCAGACTAGACTATAGGACCTGTGTTAGCTTCCAGAATATTGAATATAAAAATTCGCTTGAGAAAAACCTCAGTGAAATACCAGAAAAGGAGATTCCAGTCCTTGTTCCCTTACAGAAACAGTAATTGACAACTATGCATAATTAGAAATACCTTCATAAAAATGACAACAATTAGTGAGAGTTTACATCACCCAGATGCAGCACAGAAACAATAAAAGATACATCAAAAAAGGTAGGGAGGGTTTTTGCATCTATGATCATCAGGAATATTTGCCTCTACTCTATTTTTTATTGTTGCTGTATCTTTGCCTGCCTTTGGTATCAAGTTAATACTAGCCTTGATAAAATGAGTTTGAGATTAATCTCAACTCTTCACTTATTTTGCAGAGTTTGAGACTTGGTCTTAGTTCTTCTTTAAATATATGTTAGAATTTATCAGTGAATTCTCCAGAGTCTGTTTTTAATTCAATACTATACATTTTATTACTAAATTAATCTCAATCTTTATTCATCTTCTCAGAGTAAAGATGTTAATCCTTGAAGAAATAATTCTCACATATACATGTCTTATAGTAATAACTGTCACAAAAGACTCTCCTTCACCCCTTGGCATTTTGTCCATGAATGAATATGGTCTGGTCAGCCAGGTGGGGTCGGGGCAATTTACCCTAGTTGTACAACAATTCTCATCTTGAACAGTTTGCCAGATCTTCACCTTGAATGTCCAAGATTAAATCCATAATGGCATTTTGTCATTGGCTGTCTTCATTCCTTCAAAGGAAAATATGAAGGAAATATGTATTTAGTTATATGAAATGGTGGAGTACCTGAAGGGTTCACTACTGCTGCAGCCCACTACAGGTAGTGCTGTTTAAGGACATTTGTGCCTACCCCTTCGCTCCCTTCTTTAGTAGTCCTATTTCATCATGTACATTTTAAGATGTCCATGTCATGGAATGCGTCCCAGGTCTATCTCCTTTATCATGGCACATGCCTGACCTGGATAGGGTGAATATTATTTGGTGACCATCGTTATCATCATCATAAAAAACAGCAGGAGTTGGATGTGTAGCACCAGCCTCTTCATACAAAGAGTCCTACTTCTATTTCAAATACAGGAAGGACAAGCCCCTTATCATGGTAAATGAGGTTTACACAATCTGTTATTCATTTTACCAGGAACATTGTCCCTTCAGAGATAACCTGTTGTGTGTTGGGATCAGCTGCTACCATGTGCAAAATTTATACTCTGACTCATGAGTCCAACATCCATCCAAACAAGCTTCTCAATTCAGCAGCTCAAAGAGTCAAACGGATGCTGTCATGTTATTGACTGTCACAGTCCATTTACAAATATCCATGATCTGATGATGTCAATTGATGATATTAATCATATTTTAAAAGTCACAATTCTTCCACACTGTTCTCCGTGTTGTAATGTTCTATTGGATTCTCATCAAGCCCAAACCTTGAGCCAAATTCTATGAAACTGTTTTATGTCATGTTTCTTCCAGGAATGTGGTATTTTTGGTGGTCAACAAGAATTCACAACCACATCTCAAAGAACATAGTTCAGGGTCAATCGCAAAAACCTTTTACATTCTTTCTTTCTTTTTGCCTTTTTCCGTGTGTCTTTATTTATTTTTATTATTATAAAGATGTGGGGTACAAATCAGGGTTAGGTATACAAACATTGATTATGCAGATGCCCTTGTTGATGAGGTATGTCTCTCTATACCATAGCAGATTTCTCAACTTCCAGTCTCACACCTCCTCCCCTGACTGTTTCCCAGTACTGCCAATACCTATCTTATAGTGTTATAATTGTTCAAGGTCTGCTTATGAGTGAGAACATGTGACACTGTTATTTTTGTTTCTGTAATAGACCACTGAGTATGATTGACTCTAAATCCACACAACTTGCTGCAAAGTCCATATGTTTTTCCTTTTTTATGGGTTTGCAATGTTCCATTGTGTATATATAATATTTTTTTAATCTAGTCAAGCTTCAATGGGCATCATGGTTGGATCCACGTTTTTTCTACTGTGAATAGATCTGCAACAAACATGTGTGTGCAGGTATCTTTTATGTAGAATGATTTGTGTTCCTCTAAGTATATTCTCAATAGTGGAATTGCTGGGTCATATGGAAGGTCAATTTCTAGTTCTTTCAGAAATGCCCCACTGTCTTCCAAAGAGGGTGCCAGTAGTTTACATTACCACCAGCGGTGTAGAAGTTTTCCTTTTTCTCTGCATCCTTGCCAGCATTTGTTGTTTGTTTTATTAAGGATGATCATTCTTACTGGGGTTAGGTGGTATCTCTATGTAGCTTGATTTGCATTTCTCTGATGATGAGTGAGTCTGAGAACATTGTCATGTGTCTGTGAGCTGCCCATATATCTTCTTTTGAGAAATGTCTATTAATGTCTTTTGCCGACTTTTTTTTTTTGAGTTGGAGTCTCACTTTGTCGCCCAGACTGGAGTGCAGTGGCTGCTCCAGGCCACTGCAGCCTCGACCTGCTGGGTTCTGGCGATCCTTCCACCTCAGCCTTCCGAGTAGCCAGAATTACAGGAATGCACCACCATGCCCGGGTGATTTTTTCATTTATTGTAGAGATGAGGTCTCGCTGCCTAGGAGGGTCTCGAACCCACGGGCTCGGGCAATCCACTCACCTCAGCCTCCCAAAGGCACGGGATTACAGGCTGAGCCACTGAGCCCAGCTTTTGCCCACTTTTTAATGGGGCTGTTTGTTTTTTTCCCTTTTGTGTGTTTAAATTCCTTGTAGATCCTAGATATTAAACCTTTGTCTGATTTGCAGTTGACAAAACTTTTTCTCATTCTGTGGGCTGTCTCCCTGGTCTCTTGATGGTTTATTTTGCTTTTCAGAAGCTCGTTACTTTCATATAGTTCCACTTGTCTTATTTCCTAAAGTATGGGCATTTAGGGCTCTGATCAGGAATTGTTTGCTAGTTCCAGTTTTCATAAGTGTGTCTCCTGCGTTTTCCAAGATTCTTAAAGTTTGAGGTTTTATGTTTAGGTCTTTGTTCCATTTAGAGTTAATATTTGTGGTCTTTTGCTTCCATTTTAGTGATCACAGACATGAATTGCTTGATATTAGGTTTAATTATTTTATTTTATTTTAAACATATTGCATACAAGTCAGGCTACAGTACATAAATTGTCTTTGTTCAAGTGAAGTTTGGGCCTCTCATTAGTTCTCATTTCCCCTGGTTTAGGATCAAGGCCCCTTAGTGATACTAAGGACCCTTCATCATACCCCTTTCCTCCTCCTGGCATTGTCCCTCTACTGTTCATCACTTTCTCATTGCACTGTGATCAGTGTTCAGGACCCACTTATGCATGAGATCATGTGGTATTCAGTTTGTTGTTTCATCATAGGTCACTGAGTATGATAGACTCTAAACATATTCAAGTTGCTTGTGAAGTCTATAACTTT